>NC_039368.1:68041837-68089656 GCF_003573695.1 Papaver somniferum | reverse complement strand
CAAGTTCCCTCAAACTAGGTTGCCTTACACCGAGGAGATCACGCATAGATTTAGAAGCATAACTATCCTCCTTTCCTAGTGATTGTTCACTTACATACTCGTCATAAGGTTGTTGATATGTATGAGAATATCCATAAAGTCTGTATCCTAACCATGGTTGGAAGTTGACATAATGTTGAGGTTGAAAACCGTATTGATTGTTGTAATATGCTTGCTCTTGTCCACCGTACATGGAAAACTGGTACCTGAAATAAAAATTCTAGAAAACAAAGTTAAAAACAAAAATAAAACGAAAATAAAAACAACTAAAGCTGCTCCGCTGCTCCCCGGCAGCGGCGCCAAAATTTGATGCGTGTCGTAACCACAACAAATTAATTAATATTTTTACACCTAATTAACAAGTAATATAGTGTAGTCAAGTTCGTTCCCACGAGGAGCAAGAGGTTTTAGTTGTTTAGTTGTCACAAAAAGGGGGATTGGTTTTATATTTTTAAAACAAAAGAAAGTAAATAAAGCAATTAGAAGTTTAAGTTGAAATCAATAAGAGAGACAAGACCCAGGAATCCTTCTTCATTGAAAAACAATGATTCAAGTTATGTTCTTTTCCACTTTTTATTAGTCACATATTATCACCAACCATAGGTAAAGCAACTATCTCAGTGCTAAACCCCTAAATCCCTAGTATCACCGGATACGGAAGTTCTCGACTACCGGATTCTATTCACCGAACCACCTAGTAGTAGCTCACTCAAGATGTAATTTAGTTAAACGCATTAAGATTTATGAATTTATTAGGTTGATATTAGTAGTTAGACTCTTAGCTAAAGGTCTACTTGCTAACGTTGTTTCCACACACAATTGCTCCACGTAATCCCTCTACAAGGTCTCATGTTTGCTACTTGTGTAAAGAGTCAAGAAACGACCCCTAACTTTCACTAGCTTTAGATCAATTAAGAAATCAATTTAGTATGCATCCTAAACGACCTATCAATCAACCATGAATGTATAAACATTCCTATTAGTAAAAACAAACGATAATCATGTGAGAACTTCAAAGTAGATTTAAAACAAAACTCAAAACATGCTAAGAACTAGGAATTCATCCTCAATCAATAAAATTATCTACTCATGCTAAGGAGTTCACACAAAGAATAAAGAAAAGAGAAGTGTTGTGTGTAAAAAGGTGTGTCAAAGTTGTGTAGAGAACTTCTCTATTTATAGGCTTCAATTTCCTAGCAATCCTCTTAGGAATAGAATCCTCATTCCATAATAACACCACTTTCCCAATTTGAGCCTAATTCCAATTTTAAGTCCAATTCTCCAAATCTTCCATCTTCTCTTTCCAAATTCAAGTCAAATTCTTCATCCATTTTCAAATCCAAGTTTTCACACCCATGAGTCTAGAATATTCTTCAAAAACTATAATTTTGGGTCGTTGGAATAGTTCTTAGGATCATCGGAATCCGACCAGGAAACGGTTCCGGAATAGTACTGTCGTGTCTGGAATCTTCTTATTTGATAACGGAATATTCCGTCATAGTTAACAGTCAGACTGACGGTCTTTCGTTAGTCAAGGAAGTCAAGGGAGAAATTCAGATAACCTGTCAGCAGTATAACTAGGTCTTACTGGGCTTACTCGAATGATTTGCAGGGATGGACCGGTTAACGGACTCGTCTAGATCGACTCGCTGGAGGAGAAATTTGGGCAGAGTTCTGTTTGTATTTCAGGTGTATTCCGGACAACTTTCAAGCCTTTTTCTCTTCTTCATACCTGTTAAGAACCTAGGCATACATCTAACAATTAAATTACTGAAGCAGAGCTTCACTCATCAGATCAACACCAATCTCAGTTCACCAGAGACCACCTATCTTAGATTTACCATCTCAACCACTGCTACCACTGTTTCAGCCCTTCAATTCATCTTCCCTATTTTCAATTGCAGAAACCCATTCATATTATCACAGCCACCAAACCCAACTCGAATCTTCAAATTTCACTTCGATCTCCTCCATCAATCACAGACCCATTCATTCATTGTTTCAGAACCCATTAACAACATCATCAATCGAAACAACATCAACAAGATTTCGTCGATTAATTTCTCTGATCTGACCAAACCCTAACCTTCATATATTCATCACATCAGTTCAATTTGTTCACCAGAATCAAACCCATCTTCATATTCACAGCAACAATCGCAATCTCCAGATCCCATTTCAACTACCAACAAACCCCATCTCTTTATCTCCAAAATCAGCAGCATCATCTCTTCTCCTGTATCTCGATATGCTTCAACTATGGTTTCTTCAAAACTCAGAAAATCCTTCTCAATCTCCATCTTAATCTCACCATCAACAAACCCTTATTCCATTTCGGTCTTGATTCAACAGCAAACATCCACTTTCTCTGTTCATCACCGTCTTCAATTTCTTCTCCCTGAATTCCATTTCTCGATCTCAATGCCACCTTTTGATTTCAGACGCAGCCGATGTCTGGTTTTTCTTCTCAATTTCAGATGAAAGGTAAAAATAATGATTGTGAATAAATTCTCGATTTAGGGTTGTAGAAGTAGAGTTATATTCAGTGTCCGGTGATCTTGATAAGGGATACACAGTTGGTATCCCCTTAACCACTTCTAGTCTTTGTTTAATATTCCTCCAAATAGAGTTGACCCTTAACCTTGACCGGGCTCCTAATATTATTCATATGTGAAATAACGAACTTACCCTTTTTGCTCAAATTGGGTGATTTCTTCTTCTTTTCCTCCGTATGACTCCAAAATACCTAAAACACTCAAAACAAACGTAAAATACAAAATTCACAAGAAAAATTAGCAAAGAAAGCATAACTACTACATAGTAAATTAGGTGTTATAGACACCTATCAAATTCCCCCACACTTAGAATTTGCTAATCCTAGAGCAAATCAAATAAAATCCACTCCAATTTCAAAGCTTTCCAGCATCCCAAGCATCCAAATAGATGTGAGGACATAGAGTTTCTGCATGCTAATATTAAGAAGTTAGAAATACTAAAGAACATATTCTCATTCTTAAATGTTGAGTGAGAAATAACCACACCATAATGAGAGAACGCGTGTTTGAGAAGCGATCAATAAGCATTTCGCCTCGACCTCTGCCTCACCAAAAAGGGTTTTATGATAATTGCACTCAAGAGTCGTACTTTTATGGTTCTCACATGTGTGCAGGTAGGAATGAAGAGAGAAATACTGCAACACGTTGAATGGTGGGAAGGACAACTTCCGAAATATCTTAAAAACCCACATCTTTTAACATTTTGGAAAAACCATTTTTCTGACGATCTCTAAGAAACTTAATCAACCACTATTATCGAGAATGAGATTAGTTACTTACCTTCACAGCTGATTGCCAATTATGGTAACACCACTCTCACGGCATCAAATAGAAAAATCTTCGCTCCTCGTCTTCATCTTTTTGGTCTTCGGCTTCGGCTTCAACTATTGATGATAAACTTTTGAATTTCATAGATCCTTGAAAATTTGTAACCTTTATCCTTAAAATCCTTGTCGCTTGAAACTTCTTTATAGATTTTCCTTCTCCACGGCTTATTAAATAAAAGATAAAAACAAAAGTTTCGCTTGCCTTCATTTTCTTTTTATTTTTTTTATTTGTTCTTTTTTTTAGAGACAAGAGAAATAAAATACAAAACAAAGTGAAAATAAAAACAAACCATAGACGTGGGAAAAATACTTTACCGCTTGATTCTTCATAACTTGTATCGTCTCAAAATCATAAACTTCAATAATTCTCACCTTTTTGCTTTTCTTTGCTCTTGTAATTAAGTCTTCAACATGTATATATAATTTCGCTCATTTTCTAGTTGCTTTACTTGGATATGAAATTTACTCTTTTCTTATTTTGTTGCTTGTAAACCTTGAACTTTTTCAACTTTCCTTGTAGATTTTGATATTGCTACCTTGTTGATGATGATGGTGTTTCTATGGATCCGTTGTTGTCGAGAGAGAGAATGGTGCTAACTGAAAATCGAACTACAAGAAGGAGGCTTTCATCTATAGACGTCACCCTCATGATTGACAAAATTACACTCAAGAGATCAAAGAGTAGTGCTTCTAATGGTGGGAGGTTGGGTAGCTCACCATTCTACCCGAAATTAACATACGGTGACACACACTCAAAAGAAATCTCTTTAGTTATTTATAAAGAAATCTTGTCGGTGCCTCACATGATATAAATAGGATAGTCTCCACTAATGATTTATCAGCAACTCTAATAATGCATGTCTCCCTGCTCCTAATCTGCATCACCGGCAAAATTAAATCCATTATTTAACACTCTAACAAGCAAGAAATTCGAACGTAGTTCCCTAACACTTCCAAGTTCAGTTATGTCGGTCAGAATTCTCTATGTAAACATACCTAGAAGTATGCTAGTGACTCTAAAATCTCTAAAAGTTGGAGGTTTTATGCAATTTTTTTTTAATATGCTTAACCACTCCCCCACACTTAAACCTTACATAGTCCTCAATGTAATTGAATCCTCCTAGTAAAGTCAAGGTGGTAAATCCTAACATGATATGGAACAAGAAAAATAAATAAACGAAACAAAAAGAAAAAGAAAATAAAAAGCAGAAGGATAAGAAATACAAAACCTATAGGTTTCCTCCCATGAAGCGCTTGTTTAAAAGTCGACGACCCGACTCGGCTCTTGTAATATTCACTCCCCATATACTAACAATCGGAAAATTTGGGGATCTACTCATAGTACCTGTTTTGCAAACAATAGCTTCATACAAATATTAGCACAAGAAAAGAATAGTGAAATTATCGCTCGATATAAAATTCCCCCACACTTATTCTTGTCCACACTCGGAAGTGTATAAAGAACATAGAAATTGGGAACTTCCATGGTTTCCTTTTAGCAAACCCGTATAGTGTTAGCATCAAGTGTTTCCAATGGTGGATATCGAGAAATAAAATCATCCAAAAATATTTTCGAAGCACATACATTCAAACCAATAAGAGGTAAAGGAGAAGAATCAATATGCAAAGGGTTAAACAAACCTTGCAAAAACTCTTGTATTACGTAATCCTCTTCATCCTTATAAAATTCAAATGAATTACTTACCTCTTGTATATCATGGTCCTCTATCAAAACTTGCAACCATTCTTAGTTATTTTCTCCCTTCACCAAAGTCTTGGCATCATTAAAATCATTGGCAAGTTCAATTGGGTCTTCCACAAAATCAATGAATTTGGTTTCATCTTCTAGCATCATCTCTTCAACATTCTCATCATCGGAATCGGGCCATTCACTAAAATGATTTTCATCTGTATAAATTGTAAGATCTTGTGAGGGTGTTACACCATTTATAACAATAGGTAAGTCACACCCAATCTCCTCCTTTTGAATAGGTGAATTATTATGATCCGCAGTTGGAATAACTTTATTCTTGTTACAATAATTTTCATAAGGTTCAAAATCATCATCGTAACCCATGTAATAACGTTTTTCACTCTCCATTCTTAAAGCTCTTTTAGATTCAAGAATTTCTCCATCCGATGCTAGGCCTTCATCGATCAATTGATAAAACCTTCTCTCAAGTTCCCTCAAACTAGGTTGCCTTACACCGAGGAGATCACGCATAGATTTAGAAGCATAACTATCCTCCTTTCCTAGTGATTGTTCACTTACATACTCGTCATAAGGTTGTTGATATGTATGAGAATATCCATAAAGTCTGTATCCTAACGATGGTTGGAAGTTGACATAATGTTGAGGTTGAAAACCGTATTGATTGTTGTAATATGCTTGCTCTTGTCCACCGTACATGGAAAACTGGTACCTGAAATAAAAATTCTAGAAAACAAAGTTAAAAAAAAAAATAAAACGAAAATAAAAACAACTAAAGCTGCTCCGCTGCTCCCCGGCAGCGGCGCCAAAATTTGATGCGTGTCGTAACCACAACAAATTAATTAATATTTTTCCACCTAATTAACAAGTAATATAGTGTAGTCAAGTTCGTTCCCACGAGGAGCAAGAGGTTTTAGTTGTTTAGTTGTCACAAAAAGGGGGATTGGTTTTATATTTTTAAAACAAAAGAAAGTAAATAAAGCAATTAGAAGTTTAAGTTGAAATCAATAAGAGAGACAAGACCCAGGAATCCTTCTTCATTGAAAAACAATGATTCAAGTTATGTTCTTTTCCACTTTTTATTAGTCACATATTATCACCAACCGTAGGTAAAGCAGCTATCTCAGTGCTAAACCCCTAAATCCCTAGTATCACCGGATACGGAAGTTCTCGACTACCGGATTCTATTCACCGAACCACCTAGTAGTAGCTCACTCAAGATGTAATTTAGTTAAACGCATTAATATTTATGAATTTATTAGGTTGATATTAGTAGTTAGACTCTTAGCTAAAGGTCTACTTGCTAACGTTGTTTCCACACATAATTGCTCCACGTAATCCCTCCGCAAGGTCTCATGTTTGCTACTTGTGTAAAGAGTCAAGAAACGACCCCTAACTTTCACTAGCTTTAGATCAATTAAGAAATCAATTTAGTATGCATCCTAAACGACCTATCAATCAACCATGAATGTATAAACATTCCTATTAGTAAAAACAAACGATAATCATGTGAGAACTTCAAAGTAGATTTAAAACAAAACTCAAAACATGCTAAGAACTAGGAATTCATCCTCAATCAATAAAATTAGCTACTCATGCTAAGGAGTTCACAGAAAGAATAAAGAAAAGAGAAGTGTTGTGTGTGTAAAAAGGTGTGTCAAAGTTGTGTAGAGAACTTCTCTATTTATAGGCTTCAATTTCCTAGCAATCCTCTTAGGAATAGAATCCTCATTCCATAATAACACCACTTTCCCAATTTGAGCCTAATTCCAATTTTAAGTCCAATTCTCCAAATCTTCCATCTTCTCTTTCCAAATTCAAGTCAAATTCTTCATCCATTTTCAAATCCAAGTTTTCACACCCATGAGTCTAGAATATTCTTCAAAAACTATAATTTTGGGTCGTTGGAATAGTTCTTAGGATCATCGGAATCCGGCCAGGAAACGGTTCCGGAATAGTACTGTCGTGTCTGGAATCTTCTTCTATGATAACGGAATATTTCGTCATAGTTAACAGTCAGACTGACGGTCTTTCGTTAGTCAAGGAATTCAAGGGAGAAATTCAGATAACCTGTCAGCAGAAATCAATGAATTGGGTTTCATTCTCTAGCATCATCTCTTCAACATTCTCATCATCGGAATCGGGCCATTCACTAAAATGATTTTCATCAGTATAAATTGTAAGATCTTGTGAGGGTGTTACACCGTTTATAACAATAGGTAAGTCACACCCAATCTCCTCCTTTTGAATAGGTGAATTATTATGATCCGCAGTTGGAATAACTTTATCCTTGTTACAATAATTTTCATACGGTTCAAAATCATCATCGTAACCCATATAATAACGTTTTTCACGCTCCATTCTTAAAGCTCTTTTAACTTCAAGAATTTCTTCATCCGATTTGAGGCCTTCATCGATCAATTGATAAAACCTTCTCTCAAGTTCCCTCAAACTAGGTTGCCTTACACCAAGGAGATCACGCATAGATTTAAAAGCATAACTATCCTCCCCTCCTAGTGATTGTTCACTTACATACCCGTCATAAGGTTGTTGATATGTATGAGAATATCCATAAAGTCTGTATCCTAAGGATGGTTGGAAGTTGACATAATGTTGAGGTTGAAAACCGTATTGATTGTTGTAGTATGCTTGCTCTTGTCCACCGTACATGGAAAACTGGTACCTGAAATAAAATTCTAGAAAACAAAGTTAAAAACAAAAATAAAACGAAAATAAAAACAACTAAAGCTGCTCCGCTGCTCCCCGGCAGCGGCGCCAAAATTTGATGCGTGTCGTAACCACAACAAATTAGTTATGGTGAAGAAGAACATGGTTGATATGAAATGCTCATATGGCTAACCTTTTGGTTAACTATTATTGAACCAACAAGTGCATACGTTTGGGTACGATTAACAAACCTAGAAGCGTGCATTGTCAAGTGTGTGTAACAAGTTAAGTTTTCGATCTAACAGTTGAGAAATATTAGCTTGAATCTCAATCAGGTTTTCATCTAACGGTGGATATTGTTTTCTTTGTTACCAAGGAAAAACCGTGATTTGAAAGACTATATAAAGGAGACATCTAGTATTGTGCAAAACTAATCCCCACACCTTACGTGTGATACTAGTTTGCATACTAGAGTCGATTCTCCTTTAACCTTTGGTTTTCTTCTTCTAAAACCATGTTAACGACTTAAAGACTTCATTGGGATTGTGAAGCCAGACCGATACTACTTTTATCGTAGTTGTGTGATCTGATCTTGCATCTTATATCGTACGAATACAATCAAATTGATTGGCTTGAGATTGATATCTACGATAGAAAAGATATAAAAAATAGTCACAAACATCTTCGTCTCATTGTTTGTGATTCCGCAACATCTTGTTTCGCTACCATACGATTAAGATTGTTGTGAGGTGATTGATAACTCTAGGCTGTTCTTCGGGAATATAAGACCGGATTATCAATTGGTTCCAGTTCACCTTAATTATTATCAAAAGATGGAACAAAACCTTTGGGGTTTATCTGTGGGAGACAGATTGATCCTTTGATATATTTGTCTGTGTGAGACAGATTTGTTTATTGTCAAAGCCTGCGATTTTGGATCATAGTAACTCTTAGTTGTGGGTGAGATCAGCTAAGGGAATCAAGTGCGCAGTATCCTTCTGGGATCAGAGGCGTAGGAGCATAATTGTACCTTGGATCAGTAAGAGATTGATTTGGGTTCAACTACAGTCCAGTCCGAAGTTAGCTTGGAGTAGGGTAGTGTCTGTAGCATCTTAATACAGTGTGTGTTCAATCTGGACTAGGTCCCGGGGTTTTTCTGCATTTGTGGTTTCCTCATTAACAAAATTTCTGGTGTCTGTGTTATTTCAATTTCCGCATTATATTGTTTTATCTTTATAATTGAAATAATACAGGTTGTGCGTTAGATCATCAATTAGAGTAATCCAACCTTTGGTTGTTGATTGTCATTGATTGATCCTTGGATATTGGTATTTGGTATCATCCAAGTTATTCCTTGTGTTTATTAAAGACTCGCTGATTTCTATTGGCTTGAGTAAATAAAAACAAGAGAGAGATATTAACTCCTCGATATACTTTAGTCTAGATTGAGTCTGACTGTCTAGTTGATTCTCTAGCAAAGTATATTGGAGTTAATCTATACAGATTGCTAAGCGAAATATTTGGTGGTGTTGTTAGACCCCCCGCTTTTTCACTTTTGAATCCTTTATCATCAGTTGATATCTAATACAACCTTTAACAGAGTGAATCTGTTTTCTTAGAGAGTCTTGAGAGTTATCATGAAGAGGAACATCATGAGTTTCAGTCATAACTGATGCACAGAGTGTTAAATCACCAAGATATGACCCTTCTTTTACTGATTTCTCCATTGCAGTAAGATACTTCTTTCGGACAGGGAGAAGCTATATAAGATGGAAGAAAATCAAGGAATAATCTGGTTTATGGAAACCGAAACTATTTTTTCCGAAAATAAAAGATATCTAATATTTTTCACAGTTATGAACAACCTGCCCAGATTTATGCTTCCTCACTATCAGAATTTTTGAGGAATAAGTGAGGATGCATTTTTCAACACAATCAGTTCGTGTTGAGGTGAGAATTACTCTCACCATAGGTAACAAAGACATCCTTTGGATGACTTATGAGCACAATAGATTGTGCTTCCTTGCGTTCTTTCTTTCTCTTGTGATTGAATGATTTTGCAATTTCTCTTCGAGATCTAATAAACTTATCAGCCTTCAAAAACTTTATCCCCTTAAGAACAATCTTGATAAATCTATTTTGATGGAGGTTTCCACGAGAGATTGTGGTGCGGTTATTTCCTCCATTTAAAGAACGTGATGTCCTATTATCAGAAGTACTCGTTTCTGATACTTTTGGTATTTCACCAAATTTTTCTTTTTAAGATTTTACCATACAGGTTTTATCTGAAGGGAACTTCAAAAGGTTTTCAAGTACCAGGCTTAACCTTTTATTTTCCTTAATCCCCAATTCACATTTTTCTAGGAGTTGATTAAACTCCTCGGAATCATCAAAGTTAGAGTTGGCAAGAAGTGCATTGCAACTGGATATTTCTTCATTGGATTCTTCCTCCGGCATATCATCAAGGGTGGAGAC
Organism: Papaver somniferum; assembly: GCF_003573695.1. Classification (NCBI taxonomy): domain Eukaryota; kingdom Viridiplantae; phylum Streptophyta; class Magnoliopsida; order Ranunculales; family Papaveraceae; genus Papaver; species Papaver somniferum. The sequence continues at coordinate 68,079,382 of NC_039368.1, read as the reverse complement.
ATACGCCCTACACTTTCTAGTTCTTCTGCTGGAACAGTATTTTGCCATATGTCCGAATCTTCGACACTTGAAGCATTGAACTTCATCATTACCCTTTTTATGGCAAACTAATAATGTATCAGAAACATGTTTATCAGTAGATAAGATGTTCTTAATCCGTTGCACTAGAAGAAAAATAGTTGAGTCAAGCTCCTTTTCAGCAGGTGCCTTTATCTCTTGGAAACGTTTCTCTTGATTCTTCAGCAGAATTTCTCTATCAAAGATCTTTAACTTTCCTACAAGAGAGCTTCGAGAAAGTGTAGAAAGATCATTTCCTTATATTATGGAATGTTTCTTAGAATCGTATCTGGATGGTAACGATCTGAGAATTTTGCATACTATTTCCTTTTTAGGTATTGCCTTTCCAAGGAAAAAAGATGCGTTCACGATCTCAGAAAATTTATATTTATACTCCTCAAAAGTGTCGTTATCATCCATATTGAGATGTTCTCATTCAGATAAAAGGGAAAGAAGTCTAGCTTCCTTTTCAGATTCATCTCCCTCGAATACAGTCTCAAGAATATCCCATGCTTCTTTAGAAGTTCTACAAGCCAGTACATGATGTAGAAGATCATGACTAACTGGATGAATGATGGCATTCAAACCATCAGAATTCTGTTTTGCAAGAATCCTTTCTTGAAGAGTATAGGAGGCTAGGCGTTTAAACTCTGACTCTGAAAAGTCTATCGGACGTTGGTATCCGTCTTCGATTAATAACCATGTATTAAAATCTCGGGATTGAAGAAAGGCTTTCATAGCCGATTTCCATAATGGATAATTAGTCCCACTAAATCTTGGTGGTACGTTAACTGAATCACTCATTAGATTTATTCTTATAGGTTGGATCGCACCAAACATAGATTGTTAGATCTTTTCGTGTTTCCCCGCTCTGATACCAATTGAAAAGGCGAGGGTACCCAAATATACCTCAAGCTAAAACTTTTCCTACCTATAAGTCATTTCTCCGAAAGTGATTGTCTATGGACTAAGTCGAGACAATACAACTAATCGGTTCAGACTTCGTGTGATCGTCTATGGATACGAGATCGAGACAATACAACAACGAAGTATGTTCCTTAATAGAAAGGTTCGGACTTAACCAAACACAATAGGATTCACTTATCAAGTAAATAGGAATTAACGTTTGTGTAATTTACTTTAATTATAATAAAACAATTATAATGCGGAAATATAAAGTAAATGACACAACAAGATTTTGTTAACGAGGAAACCGCAAATGCAGAAAAACCCCGGGATCTTGTCCAGAAATTGAATACTCCCAGGATTAAGCCGCTACACAAAATTACACCTAACTTCGTATAGTTGAGATCAAGCAACTAAACCTATAGTTCACCTAGTTTCGTCTGTATTCCCACGCCTCCAACTTATAAATAAGTCACGTACTTGGAACAATTCCTTTGGTTCGTATTCCAAACAGTAAAGGAACAACAAATCTGTTTGGTATCAACTCTCTTCAACCAAGTGATATGAGTCGGATAAAGGCTCTTCTGTGTATCTTAACATAAACTCCTTCGTCAGGTCCTTAGATCTATCTTATGTTCAATTACCGAAGTAATCGTTTAAGATTAAGCCAACAACACTCTTAATCCAAAGAGTTGTGTGGATGCCGATCTACTCAATTAATCAATCCTATCTACCACAAGGGTAAACCGATTATTAATTGGATCCTCTTTTACCAAAACAAGTATTGTGCACACCAAAGATTATAAACCCAAGTAAGATATTCAATATCTTCTTTGTCTTTAAATCTTCTTATATCTTCAATAAAAACCTGCACACAATCACTTGAATCTCTTGTGATCAATCACGCACATAACGGAGTCTGTTAACAATGGATTATCACAAGATCGTCTTTAGAACTAACAACAGTCTAAAGATCCCTGTCAAAACTCTGAACTAGTTTGAATGAATCTTATATCAGAAGAGAAGATCCTCAAGCATAATCAAACTAGGTGCAATCAGATTTCAACCACCGTTAGTCAATCAAATCAATCGAAAACAAAAGATAAACCGTAATTATCTAGCTTCCCACCAACGGTACACGCTAGAGCTTCTCAATCCCAAAAAAGACTTTAAACTGAGCGGTCGTAAGAGATTTCGCCTAATTAGGTTTCTCTGGTCTCCGAATAGGCGGCTACACCAGTAACAACAACAAAATATGAAGTATATTGTTACGAAGGATTAGTTTGCTAGAAAGGCAAACTTCAAGTATTTATAGACAAGGAAGTTTGGTCACCAAGGAATTTCCAAAACCTAAAATATTCTCAAGATACTCATGAAAGCACAAATTCGGTTTCCATAATTCCTGGAAATGCTCTGTCCAAAAATAACGATCGAAATCTCTCGGAAAATCTAATTAGTAAATGCACGTTATTCTGGAATTTTCCCTACAAAATGAAATTAATAACCTTAATTAAAAGATTCTTAACTTACTTATGTTTCGATCCTGGGATTCTCTTCCCTTCGCTGTTAAGGAATATCTTTGAACAATTAATGATAAACATCCACAGCACGTGTTCAAAGTATGTCGACATCCTATCTTTGTAAGTTCTCTTTCACACTTACAACCTTGAAACCGATTTTCCACACTTCCAAACAAGTTTAGAATTGGTTCATCTGACTTTCAAGAACTATGTGATTGATCAAACAAACATTCAATCACAATCATGGGTTTTACGGTTCTACCAAAACAAGTTTCGGTTTTACCCCATGTGAGTACTGTGCATAGTCACACTAGCTTTCCAAAATTCGATTGAATAGGTACTAGGATCGGTTCCCCAAATATATATGGTATCTAACTTATATGTGTTGCACATGTCCATATGATCGGTTCCCCTTTGCCTAAAAATTTGTTGCACACGTCCATAGGATCGGTTCCCAGTTTCTGCTATAAACCTTGTTGCACCTCATACAAGTATCGGTTCCCCTTTGTGATGTACTGCACCTCTTACTAGGATCGGTTCCCCTTTCCAAAATTTGGTCAGACGAAATACAAACCCGATCATACCATCTCAGGTGATTACTTAAGATCGGTTTCACTAATAAAAGTCATACCAATATATAAGTCAGGCCTTCGTGAATAAATCTACCAAGAACACAAACAATTTGTGAGTAGTTATACTCAATCACACATATTGGTTGTTCATAAGATATGCAATAAATAACAAAACCAATAACACCTGGCAATTTCCTTTTCGGTTCACAAACAAGTTTATAAACTTACTTCCTTAGAACACATGTAAAACATTGTTCCCTAGGATGAAATCCTCACCTCATACCCATACATAATCGCAATAGCATTCAAATGATTATGGCGATGTCTTATCTACAAAGGTTAATGGTTAAGCAATAAACCTCGTATTGTATTCCTTAATACCTTGTCTATCTAGAATTCAAATATACTTTGCAATTATGTTTTCAATATGCACGATTTGAAAGATACGCTAGGGAATGAAACAGTTCAAGTCAAATATCACTAACCTCGAGTGGAAGGATGATTGTTGTCGTTGTAGCTCCTTGCTTCTTCACATCTTCAAGACTTCACAATACTTGTAATGTCTCATATCCTAATACTTTCAAGCTAACCTATACGAAGTTGACTCTAGTACATAATCAAGCGACTCTTAACATGAGTTTTGATTCACTAAAATATGACAACCAAGCTTGACATGCCAACGCTTGGTGGCTTCAACCGAGCCATGCTCTAATAAACGCAAATGCAGAAAAACCCCGGGACCTAGTCCAGCTTTGAACACCACATTGTATTAAGCCGCTATAGACACTAGCCTACTACCAATAAACTTTAGACTGGACTGTACTTCAACCCTAATCAATCTCACACTGATTCAAGGTACAGTTGCGTTCCTTATGTCTCTGATCCTAGCAGGATACTACGCACTTGATTCCCTTAGTTGATCTCACCAACAACCAAGAGTTGCTACGACCCAAAGTCGAAGACTTGATAAACAAATCTGTCTCACACAGAAAAGTCTACTGGAATAGATAAATCTGTCTCCCATAGAAATACCTCTGAGTTTTTGTTCCGTCTTTTGATAAATCAAGGTGAACAGGAACCAATTGGTAAATCGGTCTTATATTCCCGAAGAACAGCCTAGTATTATCAATCACCTCACAATAATCTTAATCGACTAGCGAAACAAGATATTATGGAATCACAAACGATGAGAAGAAAGTGTTTGTGATTACTTTTTATCTTGCCTATCGGAGATATTAATCTCGAGCCAATTATTCCAATTGTACTCAACACGATAGAAACAGCAAGATCAGATCACGCAACTACAGAGAAAATAGTTGGGTCTGGCTTCACAATACCAATGAAGTCTTCAAGTCGTTACGACTCTAGTTTATGCAACTACATAGTAGCATACAGAAGTGTGGGGATTAGGTTTCCCAGTTGCTAGAGTTTTCCTTTATATAGTTTTCCAATCAGGGTTTGCAATCTTGGTTACCTTGATAACAAAGCATTCATTGTTCACCGTTAGATGAAAAACCTGATTCAACCAAGCTAATATCTTTCAACCGTTAAATCGAACTTAGCTTGTTACACACAAATGAAATGTACCCTCATTTAGGTTTATGTACCGTACCTAAACGTGTACACCATATTGGCTCAACAATAATTAACCTAAGTTAGCCATACAATCACTCTCACATCAACCTTGTTTATCTTAACCATAACTAGTTCAAATGACTCAAATGAAACTAGTTAAAGAGTTGTTCAATTGCTATATTCTCATAGAAGTATACAAGAACACAATTCACTCGAATCAATTCATAAACATTATATCCACAGTTTCCAAAGATTGCATTCCTTATTATATAAATGTTTATGTTCATGTACACAACTGATTTTAGAACTTTAACCTTCAAGTATGCAAAGGGGTACGCATACTTGAAATACCCGGACCAAAATTGGATTTCGCCAGTACGCAAATGGGTACGCGAACTTCCAATTCCAACAGAAATATTCGGACATGAACCTTACGCCAGTACGCGAAAGGGTGCGCATACTTAGGTTCCCGGATTTCTCAAGCCAACAGGTAATGTACGGGTACGCATACTATGGTTCCCGGACATGGATTACATATGTGCAAGAATACACAACTGATAAGTGCATATTTTACATATATTTGGTGTCAATTTCATGCTAGTAATTGTTGATTTTTCTTGCAAATTATTGTATATTACGCTTGTTTTCTCTTATTTGTGTTTTATTAGGTGAATCATCCAACAAAAAAGTGGAAAGAGCTACAAAAGTGAAGTTTACATTTGGAGAAGGGACAAAGACCAATTAAAACTCGTTGAAATTGAGGATTTCTACTTTTCATCTTGAAGAGGACGAAAATAGGAAGCCAACGACGAAAGAACGGAGTTATTCTGAGTTTGTATGAAGAAGTTATGAGCAAAACAAGAACTTGGAAGGTAAAAGGGCAAAATGGTCATCTCACAGAACAAGTGTTATTGGCATCCCCACTGTACGTTAAGGGGCATGCATTTTGTTAAGGGGCAGTCAGATTTCAAAGGAACTACTAAACGCGGTCACGTATTTTACAAGGGGGAAAGCTGGAATTTAAATACTGTTAAAGGCATACGTTGTTTCACTCGGGGCTGCCATCTCCATCTTCATTATTCAAAACTGAAAATCCTGCATGCAGTTTCTACTACATGGATGGATATCTGTTACAGCGTTGCTCGAGCTGCTACTATTGGCCGTGATGAGAATGAGGGTTCGGTGATTGATGGAAGACGAGTAGAGAAGAAGACCTCAAGCCTGGCAGTGAACGTTGCTGCCATTGTTGGTGACGAGCTCGAGTCCGTAGTCACTGGTGATGGGTTTAAGTTCTGTCTCAAATATGAAGAAAAGAAGAGGTGATGTTGTTTGCTGCCATCGGTGATGAGCATGGATGATGAAGTGAGAGAAGAACTCGAGATGCAGCTGATAATGATGATGGTAATGCAAGGTCAGGGACGTGATTGGAGTTGTGACAGTGATGACGCAGTGGTGGTGGTAGTTGGCCGGACATGGTGATAATGGCTGCTGCCATTCAAACTCAAACGAGAAAGATGAAACTGCAGTTCGAGTAAGAGAAAAATGTATGATGTTGTTATAACGGAGAAAAAAAACTGGCACAACAGAGGTGAAACAATCTTGTTGCTATCGTGAGTATGATGGACTCTATGAAAGATCTGAGAAGATATTTACGCGTCTTGGATAAACAATGAATCAGTGTACGCGCTTGTGGAGGTTGGATAATCTTTAGAAGTCAAAGCTTGGGCGAGAATTCAGAGTTTTGATAAGTTTTCTCGCTAGAAAACAGTCACCAACTGAGGCTTTTGCCGTTTGATTTTGAAGATGAACGGTGGATGATAAACACGAGTTTAGGGTTTGAGTCGTCTAAGGAGAGATGGGTGTTTATCAGATTCAAAATTTCAGTTAAAAAAGCTATAAATAGAGGGTCGAATAGCCAGCAGAACTCATCTCCTCACCCTCACTTTCACGTCCAGAAACTGTTCGATAAAATTCTTCACAGAACAGCAGAAACATAAGAAGTTCATACATGCACCAGTAGCAGAAGGGTTGTAGCATCAAGGCGACAGTGGATAGTGATCTCCTGCAACGCAGGCGGCGGTAGCTAGAGTTCTTCTACGACTACAGTTTGCTTTCTATAAACTCAATTATGTCTAGCTAAATTATTACTCCCTCCGTTCCTTTTTAATAGGATGGTTTCTATAAATAAATGTTTCAAAAAAATAAGCTGGTTTGCTAATTGGGAAAGTCAAATGTTACTTTAATTTTCTGGGACTACTTTTCTCTTAACTCCTTTTAATGACAAGTGTCATGGGGACCATTTCATTTTACTTCTTTTGCTGACAAGTGTCATGGGGACCATTTCACTTCACTTCTTTTATTGACAAGTGTCATGAGGAACACTTTCAATGATTAGTTCTCTTAATTTCCTTAAATTTCTCTAAAAACAAAACCAACCTATTAAAAAAGAACGGAGGGAGTATTTGATTAGGGATGAATTCTAAGTTCTAAATATGATTTAAATTCTTATAAAAACCTATTTTAAGTTCTTCACATGATTTTTGTGTGTTTTTACTACAATTATTGTTTAAGATTAATTTTAAAATTGTTTGGGTGGCCAACTAAATCGTTTTATTAATTAATCTAATGCTAGTATTGAGTTAGGAGATAAGTAATCGTCAAATAACACTTACACAAGTAGAAATCGTGAGACCTTGCATAGGGATTCTATGGAGTCATTGCGAGTAAAAAAATCCTAGAAAGTAGACCTTGATCAAAGAGTCTAACTACTAGGATCAACCTATAATTCACAAAGACTAAAGCGTTCAATTGGACCTTGAGTGATCTACTACTTGGTGGTTCGTTGAGTAGAATCTGGTAGTCGAGAACTTTCGTGTCCACTGATTTAAGGAATTTTGGGGCTAACACTGATCTAGTTGTTATCCTACGGTTGATAATAATCTGTGATGAATGAAAAATAGATGAAAATATTAATTTAATGAGTATTTAGTAACGAAGAAGGATTCCTTGATCATAATTTCTTTCTTATTTACTTTGTTTTCAAAACCTAAAAACAAAACCCCCTTTTGTGACCCTTTCAACAACTAAAACTCCCTGCTCTTCATGGGAACGAATCTTATTTCCTGCTATATTATTCATTAGTAAATTAGAATATAAGTGAATTAATTTGTGCACCTACGACACGCATCAAAAACATGTCATATACAATAATGGTTAAGTGTTCTAAACTCTTATTTCAATCATTGAAACTTTCTTAGAGGATGGCAATAGCCGTTTTCACACACTATTAGAATCAAAGCAATTTTCAAGATATTGAAATAATCATAACGAAACATTGCAATTCTACACCAAATGATTGTATCAGACAAACCCTGTAAGATGTTACTCAGCGATTTTCACATGATGAAATGGACAACCTCTAAGTCAGGTGAAAGATCTTGCGAGATAGATTCTTCTAATAAAATAGACAAATCATCTACACAATTATTCACAGGGTCATCTACAAATTCTTTCTCGACCAGAGAGTCACTAAAAGACTGATCATCATCATCATCATATAATTTTTTGCATTCCTGAATTCTCAATCTTTGTTCCAAGCTAGGTGGTGTGTGTTTATAATACTTCTCATATATCATTAGAGGAGATTCTTCACTTACCACATGTGGATCAAAAACTCCATACGGTTGCCTACGCTTATATTCAGCAAGCGTCATCTCAGATGAGGTTTCCTGATAATTTGACTTTCTAAGCTTATATTTCTCCAGCGTCATCTTAGGTGACGTCTCCCCAGAAGAAGTCATCATCCTCAAAATGTCCCTAAAAAGAAATACAAAAAGAAACGCATAAAAAGGAAAAAAATCTAAAAAAAAAAATGAAAAATACTGTACAAATTAAAAAAATTAAACCTAAAAATTAATCTAAAAACAAATCCGCGTCGGCGGCGCCAAAAATTGATCGAATTTTATATAGTGGTAAATAGAGTTGTCGTTCACTCAGACTTGATGAAATTTAATTTTAGATTTAAATTATAAAACTAGCAAATATATACAAAATAATTACAATGTTTGGAGAGGTACTAGGACTAGGATTCCACCAAATATTCAAATTCATGCGATTCACCTATTTATTCTAAACCATTATAGCTCATTCAATAAGAATTTTGACTCTATTTCTTTGCCTAAAGTAGATTCTTAAAATATTAATTGTAAATCTTAAGCATGGGATATCAAAAGAATTAATCCTAAGCATAAACCATCAAATGAAATGACAATTAATTAAGAAAAATCTTTTTCTAATTTTAATTTAATGCAAATAGTCATACAAATAATTAAATGAATATACCACATGACGAATTTTGGTTTCCTCCGTCGTCCCAGAGAAAGGTTTAGCTCCACATAGTGAAAAAGACGCTTAAAATATATTTTATAGCTCAAATGGTGTTTACAAAGAAGAGAAAAACAGAAAATCAAATTAAACCGGGAATTTGCAATGCTTATAATCGTTTCAAACCCACTGTTACAAAGAACAACTATAACTGTCGCAGGGTGACAGTGCTATCTCTGAAGCATAAACGACAGTATTTTACGACTGTCTCTGTGAGTCTGTTCTTCGTGTTCTTCACTATTTTTCTGCTGCTGCTGCAGAGAAATCTGCAGCAATTTTCTCCACTCTGTAGCCTCCCCAATCACTCGATGCCCTTCTCTGCTCTCAGGCAAGTCTATTTATACTCACAGGACTTCAAAAATCTTCGTAATCACTCCACAATATTCTTCCAATACTCGACAATAAAAGAAAATATTCCCGAGAAGTTTTCTTCCCATTCTTGTCTTTTTCATGCGTCTGTTATAGAAGAACTCCATCCAAACACGTTTTTACATGTCCCAAATGGTATTAAACACTCTCAGGCCGCACGTATATCCCTCAAATAACTCAATAACTCATGACAGCAAAAGTATACCTGTGATATTCTCGTGTTTTTACTCTTTCCGTGTGTTTGCACGTACCATTCCCTTTTATCTCACTGCATGTCCCGAATCTCTCAATCACTGCAGAATACAATCCCAGGATCTCCAAATCATAACGTATCTTGCAAAAATAACACCAACAAAATCTTCAAATATCTTCATCCTATGTTTTCTTCACTGCTGATTATCAAACCAAATCCAGCTGATTTTGAGGATCATACAATTCCTGTTACACTGATTCAAGTTATCCCTAACAGTTTCAGCCATTTAATCTCCTTAAAACACGATCAAAATTTCAACCCAAATTGTGCTTGTGTATACTCCAAATTCCCGCCATTTTCTAATTTTGAATTTGGGAAGAATATGTCCTCCCCCTAATCCTGTACGGGTGTCCCTGTAGCACTTTCCTTATGTGGGGTGTAAATAGTAAGGAAGATGCCCCTTATCCATTGAGGTACCCCTTAATAATTGAGGTTCCCCTTATCCAAAACTGAGAGTCTGAATAACATGTGTCCTCCGGGATACAAAAACCACTTTTCGATCAACTTTCTCCATAAGAGCTTATTTTCACAAAAGAACCTACAAACAAGTTTTAGTGATAAAATGAGTCACAACTAATGTATTTATGGGTGAAAATGCGTCTCACTTTCGTGCTCATCAAATTCCCGCACACTTACATTTTGCTAGTCCTCGAGCAAAAAAAGAAAACTGACCCGCTACACAGCTGGTCATATAATAAGAGATAGAGAGAGACCCGCTACACAGCTGCTCATAATTTATTTATTTTTCGACCCGCTACACAGCTTGTCATAACATGCAAGAAAAAGAAAAGACCCGCTACACAGCTGGTCATAGAAGAAAAAGAAAAGACCCGCTACACAGCTGGTCATAGAATAAGAGAGAGAGAAAGAGAGAGACCCGCTACACAGCTGGTCTTATTATTTTATTTTTGTTTTTTTAGACCCGCTACACAGCTGGTCACAGAATATGAATTTTTTAGACCCGCTACATAGCTGGTCACAGTAAGCAAAAATAATTCCTGAAAAAGTAAAGTAAAAATTTAACCGCTCCTCCACACTTAAACATTACATTGTCCTCAATGTAATTGAGTCACCCAACGTAAAAATTAAGATGGCAATTCAATAAAAATAAAAATAAAATAAACAAAAATAAATAAATAAACAAATATACCTACTGGAGTGTACATAAAAGATCCCCATAAACTAATAACCTGAAAATTTGGAGATCAACCCAAAATATTATATTCACAAATGAAAGCTTCACATTTATGTCATGACAACGCGGAGACACTGAAACTATCAAAAAGAAAAAGTTACCCCAAAACTTGGTGTTTACTTCACAAGGAAGTGCATAAAGAACATAATATGGGGATACTATTGGGACTGGGAAATTGTCAATTGGCTCATGCGCGGTATCAGAAACAGGGACATCCTCTGGGTATTTGGATGCAAAGTAATCCAACAAAATTTTTGAAGCACATAATTCTAACCCTAAATTAGGTAACTTTCGGAAGTCCAGGGGTCTAGAAACAACCTCTAAGTCAGGTGAAAGATCTTGCGAGATAGATTCTTCTAATAAAATAGTCAAATCATCTACACAATCATCCACAGGGTCATCTATAAATTCTGTCTCAACCAGAGAGTCACTACAAGACTGATCATCATCATCATCATATAATTTTTTGCATTCCTGAATTCTCAATCTTTGTTCCAAGCTAGGTGGTGTGTGTTTATAATACTTCTCATATATCATTAGAGGAGATTCTTCACTTACCACATGTGGATCAAAAACTCCATACGGTTGCCTACGCTTATATTCAGCAAGCGTCATCCCAGATGTGGTTTCCTGATAATTTGACTTTCTAAGCTTATATTTCGTCAGCGTCATCTTAGGTGACGTCTCCCCAGAAGAAGTCATCATCCTCAAAGTGTCCCTAAAAATAAATACAAAAAGAAACGCGTAAAAAGGAAAAAAATCTAAAATAAAATGAAAATATTGTACAAATTAAAAAAAATAAACCTAAAAATTAATCTAAAAACAAATTCGCGTCGGCGGCGCCAAAAATTGATCGAATTTATATAGTGGTAAATAGAGTTGTAGTTCACTCGGACTTGATGAAATTGAATTTTAGATTCAAATTATAAAACTAGCAAATATATACAAAATAATAACAATGTTTCGAGAGGTACTAGGACTAGGATTCCATCAAATATTCAAATTCATGCAATTCACCTATTTATTCTAAACCATTATAGCTCATTCAATAAGAATTTTGACTCTATTTCTTTGCCTAAGGTAGATTCTTAAAATATTAATTGTAAATCTTAAGCATGGGATATCAAAAGAATTAATCCTAAGCATAAACCATCAAACGAAATGACAATTAATTAAGAAAAATATTTTTCTAATTTTAATTTAATGCAAATAGTCATATAAATAATTAAATGAATTTACCACATGACGAATTTTGGTTTCCTCCGTCATCCCAAAGAAACGTTTAGCTCCACATAGTGAAAAAGACGCTCAAAATATATTTTATAGCTCAAATGGTGTTTACAAAGAAGAGAAAAAAAGAAAATCAAATTAAACCGGGAATTTGCAACGCTTATAATCATTGCAAACCCACTGTTACAAAGAACAACTATAACTGTCGCAGGGTGACAGTGTTATCTGTGAAGTATAAACGACAGTATTTTACGACTGTCTCTGTGAGTCTGTTCTTCATGTTCTTCACTATTTTTCTGCTGCTGCTGCAGATTTCTCTGCAGCAATTTTCTCCACTCTGTAGCCTCTCCAATTACTCGATGCCCTTCTCTGCTCTCAGGAAAGTCTATTTATACTCACAGGACTTCAAAAATCTTCGTAATCACTCCACAATATTCTTCCAATACTCGGCACTAAAAGAAAATATTCCCGAGAATTTTTCTTCCCATTCTTTTCTTTTTCATGCGTCTGTTATAGATGAACTTCATCCAAACACGTTTTTACATGTCCCAAATGGTACTAAACACTCTCAGGCCACACACAGATCCCTAAAATAACTCAACAGCTCGTGACAGCAAAAGTATACCCGTGATATTCTCGTGTTTTTACTCTTTCCGTGTGTTTGCACGTACCAATCCCCTTTATCTCACTGCATGTCCCGAATCTCTCAATCACTGTAGAATACAGTCCTTGGATCTCTAAATCATAACATATCTTGCAAAAATAACACCAACAGAATCTTCAAATATCTTCATCCTCTGTTTTCTTCACTGCCGATTATCTAACTAAATCCAGCTGATTTTGAAGACCATACCATTCCTGTTACACTGATTCAAGTTATCCCTAACAGTTTCAGCCATTTAATCTCCTTAAAACACGATCAAAACTTCAACCCTAATTCTACCTGTGTATATTCCAAATTCCCGCCGTTTTCTAATTTTGAATTTGGGAAGAAGATGTCCTCCCCCTAATCCTGTACGGTTGTCCCTTTAGCACTTGCCTTATGTGGAATGTAAATAATAAGGAAGATGTCCCTTATCCGTTGAGGTACCCCTTAATAATTGAGGTGCCCCTTATCCAAAACTGAGAGTCAGAATAACATGTGTCCTTCGGGGTACAAAAACCACTTTTAGAGCAACTTTCTCCACAAGAGCTTATTTTCACAAAAACACCTACAAACAAGTTTATTAGTGATAAAATGAGTCCCAGCTAATGTATTTATGGGTGAAAATGCGTCGCACTTTCGTGCTTATCAAATGACATATAATAAACTTAATCTTTGTAGACAAAAGTTCATCATATCTTCCATCAATATATGCATAATGACATGATCGGCTTAACTTTTGTTTGTCAAAAGTTCATTCAATCTTTTATCAATACTTTCATACTGATATAATAGAGATAACTTTTGAACAAGTATGTCATGTCCCATTATTATAGGTCACCCATGCATAAGGGCATCCAGGGTGTAGTTAGTAAGTTTAGCATATGCATCTGGCACATGTGCCATTATTCTACCCTAATAATTATCGAGTTTGTAATGCCTTGGGAAGGAATCGAATGAATTTTGTCTTGTGAGTTTATCTCTTCCGCCTGTTTGAGGTTTTAGCCCAATCTCTACAGCGTAGATCCTGTAGGATTGAACCCTGATCATCCTATTGTAGTGTAGATCACTACAAGTGGTATCAAATTAGGTCTTTCCTTGGCACCAGATTAAAGCAGTGAATGATTATCGAGTTTTGATTCCATACCTTGATCGGTGCCTACTAATGCATATTTCTAGGCCATTTTGTTGTCTTTTATCACATCACGAGTGTTATAAGATCTCATTTTATTTCAAATCTTGTATTTTGGTGCATATGTTCATTAGCGGGTAATATTGTCGGAATAATCTCATTTTTGCGTTGTGGTTTAGGTACTGATACTAAATGGTGAACCAAAGACTGGGGGCTGGTGTAGACAATGTATGAGAAGTTGGTCTTGTTACTGACTCAAGTGAAGATTAAATGGCAAAGAGGCTAGCACAGTTAATATTCAAGGAAAGGTGTGCCATTAAATCATATCTACTCAAAGCTAAAGTAAGCAACCAAACATGCCCTTGATGACTTCACCAACACCTAAACCTAGGCTTCCACGCGTGAGAAAAGAGGATGTTTCTTCTCCTTTTTATCTGTCTGTTAACCCCATCCCTCTACTGTGTATTCTCTATTTTTGCCTCCCACTTTACCATTTTACATCAGAACCATCACACCCGGCACCACCTCATCTCTCACTCAGAAACATCTCCATCCATCTATTCAAACACCTAAACCATAGCCTAACCCTAAGAGGTTGTATCTTCTCTATACCCTATTTCCATCTTTCACAAATCAATCAAGCTAGACCTAGAATCAGTAATTATTATGTGAGCAAGAATAGGTCGGCTAAATTGGTTCTCAAGAGTGAATGAATTGACAAGCTAGGTCTGAAATTGTTGTTCCTTCAAACACCATCAACATCAGCAATCCAGTGAAGATAAGGTTGTGGCTGTGAAAGATAAAAAGAGTACTCTATCAGTGGTGAGTTCCAAGAAATCAAATCCCTAATTTTATGATTGTATTTGTTGACTAGAGGGATTGTTAGACTGGAAGATTTTGTATAAATTGGGGAAGCAGGGATATTTTGAAGCCAAGCCCGGACTAACCGGAGCAACTAGCAGTAGTGAATTAGGTTTAATTTCAATGTTTGTTATGTTCTAAAATCTCTGCTAGGGTAGAGATGAAACCCTTTAATAATTAGAATTTCTTTGTTTGATTTACTTGTTCTTCATGGTGTTTTGAATGAAAAGAATGATTTAATCTCTGAATACTAGCAATTTACTCTCACCTTGTATGTGAAACATCCATGGTAGTTGGAACAATTTTTTGTTATGCATTGCAGTATGAAATGATTTAGTTCAATTTGTGATTATCTATGCTTTAATCAGATAGATAATTCTAGGGATTGACATATTTTGCTGAGGTTAAGTCATTCATTTGTATATGTGTATCACATCTTCAAGGTAGTTTGAGGCTGGCATCTCTATAGCTCCTTGATTGAAAAGAGAACTAGCGTATCAACTAGGGAATTTCTATGCTTTTAGGGGATGGATTCAAAGCCCAAGTTTATATTTGCATTGTTTTCAATCTTGCTTCTTTTGTGTTTCATCAACACCATCTAATCGTATCGACGCACAGCCAAAACCCTTTTGTCATTCTTGTTTGAATCGGTTTAAGTAAGACTTTAGAATCAACTCTACACACACCTTGTCCCTGTGGATCGACCTGTATTTGCACTATACTCAACAAGGCACTGTGCACTTGCAGTTTAATATTGTAGGCATCTTTCTTAGCCTACCATACCCAAAATTGATGAAATGGGTTTACAGGAGGAAAATGAGTCGAAATGAAAGGAAAAATTGTTCCTAAAATGAAGTTGGAATTCATAGCAAGGGAGCAATTGGATTATTGGAGTGGCTGGTATGAATTTTGGTTGAAGTTGAGTGATTGTCCGATTCGAGATTCTTGGCTTCCGAGGTGTAAAAAATGGTTAGACAAGACAGAGAAGAAGTTGGAACAGATCTTGTTCCTTAAGGAGTCCGCTCCATCTCCTTGCAGAGTGAAGCTTGCTTCTACAGATGGTGATGTTTCCCACGAATTGGAGTTAATTCCTCATTTTTTTCTTTACTGAAGAAGAAGATGATAATTCTCTCAATTTCGAATTGCTCATTCCTTCATTTTTCTTCGAGGAAGAGGAAGATTTGTCTGGGAATGTGAATTTTCAATCTAAAGAAGTTATCAGTTCTGAGGTTAACTGTGTGAAACTCGAATGCTCGAAGGAACTGGTCATTAGTTACAACAAACTGATGGGTATAGATTTTTTACCTCTTTTCTTTGATTATAGTTGAACATTATTTGATCGTGGGAAGAAACTTGAATTCATGAATGATTTTTCTGATTTTGTTGGTGAATTTTGTTTTGATGCTTCTTATGAGATTGTTCTTCATGGGTTCATATTACTTGACAAATTCGATAGGAATTTGGTCTGTGGTTTAATTACAAGGCCTTGTTTTCCAGCTGGTTTTCAATTTTTCGGTTCACTTGTTCTTATGTCTGTAAATGAGGCTGAAATTAGTGGTGATAGAAAGTTGTTTGTTAAAATGCCTTAAAGTGTAGCTTGTAATTTCAGAGGTGGCACAGAGGATTTTCTCGCGCAACTTCAAAAGTGTAAGATAAGTAACAAGTTACTAATAGATGAATGTCTCTTCATGGTTCTTCTCGTTGGATATATGATCCTGGAAAAGTGTTCAGTGTTCTTAAAGGGTATATTTCTTTTGCTTCCACTTCTAAATTTGGTTTTGATACAATTACATCATGTGAGCTGGTTCTTCTTGGGTTAATTCTAATGGATAATTACAAAGAGGAACTCATTTTTAAGCTTGTTTTGAAACAGGGGTCCAAAGTAGAGTTATTGGTGGAGACCTAGATTGTATTGGTGGTCATGATTGTTTCAAAGGGTATGAGTAATAAGATGATGGATGCATTTTCAGCGAGAAATAGATTTTTGTTTCTCTTGTTGGATGGAGTGATAAGCATTAGGAAGGTACATAAATGGTCTGTTCAAGTGCTTGGTAGGAAGGATGCAGAAAATTTTTTCACACAGCTAACAGGTGAATTGTTTGAGGTAATTACAGTTCACTTTCTGAGCTTAAAGAATGAGGAAACTAACATAACAGTAACTGAGTGATATTTCCAACTGCTTCGAGTCTTGAATTCATCCAATGATCATGAATATTCTTGTTGTATTCCACTCTGGAGTTTGAATAGAAGGGAAGAAGATGTCTACTTCTGCAATGTTTTTTCAGGTGGACTTATTCAGGGTTATCATTGATAGACAAGAAGGTGATTTGTGCCATATTTTGTTGCGCGAGTCTCAAAAACTTTCAGTGCTTAGATTCTCAGTTCACACATATGTTAGCACTCGTTTATATTGTGCAAGAATGGACACTTTTCAGCAATCTCCATCACTTCCTTCTGAAACATTTTGGAGGTTTCTGATTTAAGAGGGAGTTATAATGACAGTTGAGCATTCAAAGTGGAGTTATCCACACACTTCTCGTCATGTTGGATATTTTAAGATCCCAATTACATATACGATGCAGTTGGTGGCCTTTTTGAGATGCAAATAAAAATTGTACTCTACAGGTTTAATGAGTGTTGAAAATGTAAGGTGGACCATTTCAATTCTCATGCGGATGACGGCAACGTGGATCATACTCGGGGCAATTCAATTCCTACAGGTGCGGCTGTTGGTGGTTGTACTTTTTCGGAATTAGATAATAACAAGGCTTCCAGGTAAAAATCTAGCAGACCATCAGGGGATTAGTAAGACTGTGTCCACAAGTGATCTCATACAACATCAGAGATATCTCCTGCCAGAAGAATCAACAACAGATGCCAAAGGTGCTGACCGTGCCTATAAAGAGAAGTCAGACGAAGATATATATTCACCTCACGATGTTTATGCTTTCTATTAGTAGGAATTAACATTTAATCCCATATTTCCTGGGCTTTGGACGCTATAGTCCACGCCTTCCAAGCCCTGGACTGGTTAGTCCAAATTCCCCACCACACATACGGTCTAGTCCGGTACTTGACGAGTTAGTCCAAACTTTTCCTGATCTAAAAAATCATATTTTTTCTTATTACCCTAAATACCCTGTTCACTTTTACGTATGTAGATTAAAAAAAAATAGAGAGAGAGTCTAAAAATTTAACATCTTAGATTTTGGCGAGAGATAGAGGCGATTTGAGTTTTTGATTTCTCGTTTTAGAGAGAGATTCCGAGTTCTTCAATTTTCTTCATCTGAGTTTCTTCTGCTACTGCTAGTAACTTATGAATCTTCATCATTTAATTCAAGTTTTTCATACCTCATCAACTGCTCCGAAGAAAATCGCATTAGGATAGATCTGGTAAGTTCTCTTATTACGTTGACTTCTTTTGTAAAATTCTGCGATTATTTGTTCATTTTAAGTTGATTAATTAAGAGAAATAAATAGTTGTATCTAAGAAAATTTAGATTGAGATTTCTCTGGTTAGTTTGTTGTAATTATTAACAGATGTCGGCAACTTTGCATGCAAAAATCAACAGGAGAACACTTGAAAATTTAATTTAATATAAATCTAATGAAATTTGTACGAGTCTTCAATTTTGTTTGCTCAATTTCTGTAAACATTATTGTTTGTTTCATCGATTTCATTTCCCTTAATTTACTGCATGGATTAGGTCCATTTGGAATCTACAACACATGGATTTCAAATTCTAAGAGAACTTAGTTTTGCTGTAAAGATTTTACTTGGTACAGTAGTGTACAAGATGGTACGCTGCAATATAACTAGCGCACAAGAAGGTACACTACAGAATTTTGTTTCAAAGACTGATGAAGGAACAAAAAAAAATGAATTAGAAAGAAAGAAATGAAGAAGGAAAGAGAGACGAGAGAGTGATAAATTGGTGGTGCTATTTTTCAGTCATCTTTCTGATTTAGTTATTTAAAAGAATGGATCTTTACAAAAGCAAGTCCATTGCTTGTATTTATGGTTTCCCATCCAAATGTTAGAAAATATGATTATCATCCTTGGACAATAAATTTAAGCATTTTGCACCACAATTTATGGTCTATGACTCTATGGCACTTCATGTATATGGTTCAATTATATTAGGGATAATTTGTAACCCATGTTAGAAAAATGATGCAACCATCATTTATATATTAAAAAACATTTTTATGGCACAATATGCATTCGGTTTATTAAAGGGACAATGCCACCACCAGTATGCATGGTTTCTCATACAACCTCGTCATTTTTTTGTTTGATGTATAGTCTTGTTCTCCGCTTACGATAGTGCCACCAGCAAGTTAGGAAGTGGTCACGGTGCTGTTGCGGCGAGAATTTGGTTATATAAAGGGCGAGGATATGCCACGGTGCTTTAAGTGTAAAGGTTTTGGTCATTTTGCAAATCAGTGTCCAAATCGTAGAAAATACACTGAGAACAAAGATCTTGCTGCAACTCTTGATGAATGTATGATCACTATGATTCCAATGAAGATGAAAAATCAAGTGTTGCACTTCTTTGTGAAGATATTTTGATAACTGTAGCAATACATACATCAATCTTGATATTCTTCCAGAAGGAAACTCAACCAATCTGGAAGAAGAAATTAATCTTTCTGTTGGAAAGTCTCTGTCTGATTTTTCAGGTTCCACTATGTGCCTAGCAGCTTGCACATCTCGGGAGTCTGAATCAGCGTATCCATTGACATGTTCTTATTGTTCACCCAACAGTCATGAACTTTCAAAGTGTTATAAGTGTAAACACAAGATGAGACATGTCAAGAGACTTCAACGAAGAGCAAACCTAGTAAACAAGCTTAAACTTGTTCAAAAAACCGCCGAGGTATGTAAGATTTTATCCTCTTCAAAGAAGTTGGTTTCCAAAGATAGGTCAAGACCACTAGAGAAAAGAGTATGGTCTAAAAAGTTTCATAGACATGGTTCAATGAATTCCTTTCAAAGAGGGGATGGTGGAAAAATTGTTCTCACCACATCACAACTTGATTGTGTCGTTTTAGTGCATCTTGTCTCATGTGCCTGATCAAAAAGAGACAAGATTGTGCACACTTCAGGCTTAAGAAAAACTTTTTGTGTTTTTTTTCTTAGAGTTGTTATATGATTTGGAATTCTTTCTTTTCAATTGATATTAGAAAATACTTCCCTGTGTATTCAATAAAAGAGGGTTATTCTCAACAATTCTAACCTTTTTAGGGTCATGAATTGTGCGTGTGTGAACCTGGGTGGTTTTCGTAACCCTACATTTCTTTTTCCTCCTCTGAAACTCTTTTCATCTTAAGACTGTTTGTTGTGTTTAAATTGTGATTTCCTCTCACAAACCCATATTCGTATGGAGACTCCAAGCATCATGTGTTCTGGTGGAAGAGATGTTAATATGATTGTTAAGCCATCAATTGTGAAGGAAAATGAAAAATCTCCATTGCCTCCAACCTTGAAAAGCAAAAGAAAGAATGTGAGGAAGCCAAGAGTTGTTTCTTCAAATTTTCAGAAGTTTTCTGATGTTATTTAAGAGTTGAAGGAAGCAAGGAAGAAGATTAATCAAATAAAGGCTTTTGTTATGAGAACTCTCGAAATTCAAAAGGCCCTGGTTTGACATCATCAGCCTAGAAGGTTTGTTGGAATTGACTCCTTTCTCCATGAACCTTATGTTTCCATGGTTGTTGATGACAGGGAGTTCGGGGACGATAAAGAATTCTTCAGAGGACTCAATGTCTAGTAAATCTTCTTTTTATGTTTTTAGAAGAATAACTAGGGTTTGGAATAGCCATTATTGTGAGTACACATAGCTATGTCCAACGATATTCATCTTTATTGTTTTTAGATTTATTTTTTTAAATTCTAAAGTATTTTGGAAGATGATTTTTGCAATTTTAATCTTTATGATTTTATATATTGCACATTGTTATGGGATATGTTGTTTACGTCCGTGAACCTGTGACTGTCCCATACTTATTCAAAAGTTATCTCTATTATGTCGATATGAACGTATTGATGGAAGATAGAATCAACTTTTGACATTACAAAAGTTAAAGCCTTTTATGTCATATTTTGATGAAAGAAAGGATAAAACTTTTGCTTACAAGAATTAAGTCTATTGTATGTCATTGTGCAAATAGTGATGGGAAATAGAATGAATCCTTGTCTATTCCGCAGTATTGGTCGATCTCCGATCCACATTTTTGTGCAAATGATGTGTTGCTCCGTAAGGTTTCTTGTGTATGAGCATAAACGATTGAGTTGATCATTCTTGTGATTAACTTAGTTGTTTCTCCGTAAGGTTCCTTATGCTTGAGCATGACCGAATAAATTAATCACTTTATTTTGGTTATTTTAGTTGTTGCTCCGTAAGTTCTCTTATGCCGAGCATGACCAATTGAATTGATCACTTTCTTGTGGTTAATTTAGTTGTGTATTCTGATTGAATTAATCATGGGTTCTCTTGTGGTTATTTCAATGAATTTTTTGGATTCAAATTCATGTTTTCATTTGATTTGATTATGTCCAAAGAAATCCTTCTTTTCTTGTGAAAGTAAGGTCGCCTTTGTTGTTCCTTCGGGGATGACATTTTATGGGGGAGAGTTCATTTTGAACTTGTGTTTAATTTCCAAATATTTGTGAGGAGTGCGGCTGTGGAATATTTAGGGGTTATCTTGTATCTTTATTAACTCCTTGATGAATGCATTTAGCTTCGTCTTTGCATCTAAATTTGTTGGTATGTTAATACACCTTTCGGTCATGAAGTATCTCCGTGGAAATTTCATTAGGATCCCACTAATTTTCGTACCTTTGCCAATTTTACTGACAAAAAGGGGGAGAATCAATGTGTAGTTCAAACTACAAATACATATGGTTTACGGATCATTATGTAAGGGGGGTGGTTTTCATGTTGAGATATGTATTGACTAAGGGGGGGTGATACATATTACCATTTTATTGTTGTCAAAGTTGTGATACAATTGAACTTTGATGTTGTGTAATAATACTATGACACTGTATAACAATGATTGAGAGCATTTTGTTTTCTCATTATTGTAGCTACGGATCTTCAACAACTGTGATGCTGAACTTACAACCTTTAGGATCATGGAGTACTTGGAAGTGACGAAGATTTCCAGTCGCGTTGAAGATGCCAAGGAGATCAAGCATGTGGATGAGAAGATACATTTTATATCTTTTTTGTAATCCATATGTATTGATAGTTTTGTCTCTAAAATTAACAAAGGGGGAGATTGTTAGAGCATTGCTCGGTCGAACTCGCATGCGTTGCTATATCAAGCATGTTTGTCAATGTTAGTGATCAAAACTCTAAGTCTTGATTTCTAGCCTATTTATAGATGTCTCAGACTAGGAAATAGATAATGTAGTTGAGCTTAGATCTCTCGACGTTCATCTCTTGAAGACGAAGAACTACTAAGGGGAGATTGTGGAACTTCTTCGACAAAAGGTATGTGGAGACTTGAACTTATCTATCACTTGGAAAGTATATTTATACTATCTCCTATATTGAGACATAAGTCGTGTTACGATATAGTTTTCTCTATACACATTTCATATTTCGAGCTAGTATAACTCGCTTACATATTTCTCGAAATATGTGTTGGTAAGCTTCCGTTTCGACCAAGTTCATCTTATATCATGAAAAAAATGCTGAGTAACATCTTACATGGTTTGTGTGATACAATCATTTGATGTGGGCTTGGAATGTTTCGATAATGATTATTTCAATATCTTGAAAATTGCTTTGATGCTAATAGTGTGTGAAAACGGCTATTATCTTTATAGAAGAATGTTTCAATGATTGAAATAAAGAGTTGATGACGTAACCATATTTGGATATAAACATATATAGTGTGTTTGTGCATTAGTGTATAAATACATAAACCGGAAGCCAAGAGTATGCATATGTGTGTATACGAAATTGGTGAAAGAGACCAGTTAAGTATGCATACCTGTACGCATATTGGCGGAAGTTCTTGAACCGAGAATTTCTGCTGAGTTTGGTTTTTGACAAAACTCTTAACTAGTCACCTTAAGTACGCGTACCCGTATTCATACATGTACTCTTAACTAGTCACCTAATCCCCACACTTCTGTGTACTACTAGTTGCATAAACTAGAGTAGATTCTCCTTTAACCTTAGGTTTCTCTCGATACCCTGTAGGTTAACGACTTGAAGAATTCATTGGGATTGTGAAGCCAGACCCAACTATTTTCTCTGTAGTTGCGTGATCTGATCTTGTTGTTTCTATCGTATTGAGTACAATTGGAATAATTGGCTCGAGATTAATATCTCCGATAGGCAAGATAAAAAGTAATCACAAACACCTTTGTCTCATCGTTTGTGATTCCACAATATCTTGTTTCGCTAGTCGATTAAGATTATTGTGAGGTGATTGATAATACTAGGCTGTTCTTCGGGAATATAAGACCGGTTTATCAATTGGTTCCTGTTCACCTTGATTTATCAAAATACAGAACAAAAACTCATTGGTATTTCTGTGTGAGACAGATTTGTTTATCAAGTATTCGACTTTGGGTCGTAGCAACTTTTAGTTGTGGGTGAGATCAGCTAAGGGATCAAGTGCGTAGTATCTTGTTGGGATCGGAGACGTAAGGAACGCAACCGTACCTTGAATTAGTGTGAGATTTATTACGGTTCAACTACAGTCCAGTTAAAAGTTCATTTGTATTAGGATAGTGTCTGTAGCGGCTTAATACAGTGTGGTTTCCAAAGATGGACTAGGTCCCTAGGTTTTTCAGCATTTCCGGTTTTCCTCGTTAACAAAATTCTGGTGTATGTGTTATTTCTTTTCCGCATTATATTTTGTTATATAATTGAAATATCATAGATTATGAGTTAAGATCAATCAATTAGATAATCCAACCTTTGGTTGTTGATTTAAATTGATTGACACTTGAACATTGGTCTTTGGTACCGTTCAAGTTGTTTCACACAATAATCAGGCTCGCGGATTTCTATCTGTTTGATTTGCTGATCACATTGTGAAACAGAGATATAAAACGCTTGTATATACTTTTCTCTAGATTGAGTCTGAATGTCTAGTTGATTCTCTAGAAAGTATATTGAAGTAAGTCCTCTCAGATTGCCAAACGAATTGTTGGGTGTGGTTGTTGTACCCCCGCATTTTCAATTGGTATTAGAGCAGGAAAACACATTAAAGACCTTAAGATGAATAAGGTTGATATAAGAGTAATCATATGGCTAACCTTGGTTAACTATTTTGTGAACCAACCTGGTGTACATGTTTAGGTACGGTTACATAAACCTAAATGAGGGTACATTTCATTTGTCTGTGAAAAGCTAAGTTCGATCTAACGGTTGAAAGATATTAGCTTGGTTGAATCAGGTTTTTCATATAACGGTGATTATTGAATGTTTTGTTACCAAGGTAACTTGGATTGCAAACCCTGATTTGAAAACTACATAAAGGAGAACTCTAGCAACTGGAAAACCTAATCCCCACACCTCTTGTGCGTTACTAGTTGCATAACTAGAGTCGATTCTCCTTTAACTTTAATTAGGTTTCTTCTCGGGACCCTGTAGGTTAACGACTCTAAAACTTCATTGGGATTGTGTAGCCATACCCAACTATTATCTTTGTAGTTGCGTGATCTGATCTTGTTGTTTCTATCGTGTTGAGTACAATTGAAATAATTGGCTCGAGATTTTATATCTCCGATAGGAAAGATAGAAAAGTAATCACAAACAAACTTCGTCTCATTGTTTGTGATTCCACAATAACTTGTTTCGCTAGTCGATTAAGTTTATTGTGAGGTGATTGATAATACTAGGCGGTTCTTCGGGAATATAAGTTTGGTTTATCAATTGGTTCCTGTTCACCTTGATTTATCAAAAGGCGGAACAAAAACTCTTGGGTATTTCTGTGGGAGACAGATTTATTCAATCCTATAGACTTTTCTGTGTGAGACAGATTTGTCTATAAAGTCTGCGACTTTGGGTAGTAGCAACTCTTAGTTGTGGCTAAGATCAGCTAAGGGAATCAAGTGTGTAGTATCCTGCTGGGATCAGAGACGTAAGGAGCGCAACTGTACCTTGAATCTGTGTGATTTTGATTAGGGTTCAACTACAGTCCAGTCCGAAGTTAATTGGTAGTAGGCTAGTGTCTGTAGCGGCTTAATACAGTGTGGTGTTCAATCTGGACTAGGTCCTGGGATTTTTCTGCATTTGTGATTTCCTCTTAACAAAATTCTGGTGTCTGTGTTATTTCTTTTCCGCATTATATTTTGTTATATAATTGAAATATCACAAGTTGTGCGTTAAGATAAATCAATTAAAATATCCAACCTTTGGTTGTTGATTTACATTGATTGACACTTGAACATTGGTCTTTGGTACCGTTCAAGTAACTCCTCTTATATTCAATAAGGATCGCAGATTTATATTTCATGATTGCTGATTGAATTAAGAGTTAGAGATATTAAACTCTTTGATATACTTTGTTCTGGATTGAGTCTGACTTTCTAGTTGATTCTCTAGAAAGTGTATTGGAGTAAGTCCTCTCATATTTCCAAACGAATTGTTGGGTGTGGTTGTTAGACCCCGCATTTTCAATTCTTTTTCCCACAGAAGGAACAACATCGTGGATTTGAGACATGATTGCCTTGACCCATAACTTCTTTCGGCTCATGCAAATTTTTCAAGTGATTCGCAGTAGGTAATTCCTTGGAGGAACCTTTCTTTACGTCGGGTAAAGTCTTGTGAGTATTAGAAGAAGGTGCATAGGATGACTTATTCATTAAAGAAGAGTTTTCCTTTTTCAAGGTGTTACACTATTCTCTGACATATCGAAGAGATGCAACAAGTTTCTCTTTTTCAACACGATAACTGTTAATTTCTGATGAATGAGCCTTGACTAAACGTTCTTCTCTAATTGAATCTTCTTTAACAGTATCTTCAAGCATACTAATCTTTTCTCTCTATAGAGTAATTTCTTGAACCAATTTTTCGATATTGTTAGAGAGAGATTCAATGAAGCTTTAGAGTTCACGTTCCCTTTCAAGAGATTTCTCAAGTTCATCAATCAGCTGATCATTCTTTTCTTCAAGAGTCTTGATTTTAGAAACTTTTAAGTCAATGATTTCAGCAATTTTTTTTAACGATCTGGTGAGTTCTATTTCAGATTCTGACATATTCTCACAAATCTTGTTTTTCCCTCGGGATTCGGAAGAATCTAATAAGGAGTTATCCTTTGAGGCAAACCCAAGATTTTTTGTGTAATCAGAATCCTTGGAAGACATATCAATATGCGTTATCTTGTGAGATACTTCTTAGGTCCTCACAACACAGATTGCTACAAACACAGACTTATAAGGTCTTTAATGTGTTTGCCTGCTCTAATACCAATTGAAAATGTGGGGGTACAACAACCACACCCAACAATTCGTTTGGCAATCTGAGAGGACTTACTCCAATATATTTTCTAGAGAATCAACTAGACAGTCAGACTCAATCTAGAGAAAAGAATATACAAGAGTTTTATATCTCTGTTTCAAATTGTGATCTACAAATCAAACAGATAGAAATCCGAGAGCCTGATTAGTGTGTGAAACAACTTGAACGGTACCAAAGACCAATGTTCAAGTGTCAATCAATTTAAATCAACAAGCAAAGGTTGGATTATCTAATTGATTGATCTTAACGCACAATCTATGATATTTTAATTATATAACAAAATATAATGCGGGAAAAAAATAACACATACACCAGAATTTTGTTAACGAGGAAAACCGCAAATGCAGAAAAACCCCGGGACCTAGTCAAGCTTTGGACACCATACTGTATTAAGACTCTAAAGACACTATCCTACTACCAATGAACTTCTAACTGGACTTTAGTTGAACCCTAATCAATCTCACACTGATTCAAGGTACGGTTGCGTTCCTTACGTCTCTGATCCCAACAGGATACTACGCACTTGATCCCTTATATGATCTCACCCACAACCAAGAGTTGCTACGACCCAAAGTCGAATATTTGATAAACAAATCTGTCTCACACAAAAATACCAATGAGTTTTTGTCTGTATTTTGATAAATCAAGGTGAAGATGAACCAATTGATAAACCGGTCATATATTCTCGAAGAACAACCTAGTATTATCAATCACCTCACAATAATCTTAATCGACTAGCAAAAGAAGATATTGTGGAATCACAAACGATGAGACGGAGGTGTTTGTGATTACTTTTTATCTTGCCTATCGGAGATATTAATCTCGAGCCAGTTATTCCAATTGTACTCGATACGATAGAAGCATCAAGATCAGATCACGCAACTATTGAGAAAATAGTTGGGTCTGGCTTCACAATCCCAATGAAGTCTTCAAATCGTTAACCTACACTCGAGAGAAACCTAAGGTTAAAGGAGAATCTACTGTATTTTATGCAACTAGTAGCACACAGAAGTGTGGGGATTAGGTTTCCCAGTTGCTAGAGTTCTCCTTTATATAGTTTTCAAATCATGGTTTTCAATTTAGGTTACCTTGGTAACAAAGCATTCATTATTCACCGTTAGATGAAAAACCTGATTCAACCAAGCTAATATCTTTCAACTGTTAGATCGAACTTAGCTTGTTACACACAAATGAAATGTACCATCATTTAGGTTTATGTAACCGTAACTAAACGTGTACACCATGTTGGCTCAACAATAGTTAACCGAAGTTAGCCATATGATCACTCTCATATAAACCTTGTTCATCTTAACCATAACTAGTTCAAATGACTCAAATGAAACTAGTTAAAGAGTTTTTCAATTGTTATATTCTCATAGAAGTATACAAAAACACAATTGAAGCAAAATCGGTTTGATTCACTCGAATCAATTCATGAACATTATAGCCACAGTTTGCAAAGATTGCATTCCTTATTATATAAATGTTTATGTTCATGTACACAACCGATTTTAGAACTTTAACATTCAAGTATGCAAAACGGGTACGTATACTTGAAATACCCAGACCAAATTTGGGTTTCTCCAGTACGCAAACGGGTACGCGAACTTCCAATTCTAGCAGAAATATTCGACATGAACCTTACCCCAGTACGCGAACGGGTGCGCATACTTAGGTTCGCATATTTCTCAAGCCAACAGGTATGTATACGGGTACGCATATTATGGTTCCCGAACATGGATTACATATGTGCAAGAATACACAACATGTCATATCCAATAATGGCTAAGTGTTCTAGACTCTTATTTCAATCATTGAAAATTTCTTAGAGGATGACAATAGCCGTTTTCACACATTATTAGCATCAAAGCAATTTTCAAGATATTGAAATAACCATAACGAAACATTCCAAGTCTACACCAAATGATTGTATCACACAAACCATGTAAGATGTTACTCGGTAATTTTCACATGATCATCTTTTGACTTGCGTCAAGAATATAAGATGAACTTGGTCGAAGCGAGAGCTTGCCAACACATATTTCGAGAAATATGTAAGCGAGTTAAACTCAGCTCGAAATCTCAAATGTGTATAATAGAAAACTATACCGTAACACGACTTATGTCTCAATATAGGAGATAGAGTACAAATGGACTTTCCAAGTGATAGATGAATTTCAGTCTCCACATACCTTTTGTTGATGAAGTTCCACAAGCTCTCCTTAGTAGTTATTCATCTTCAAATGATGAATGTCGTGAAGTCTAAGGCTCAACTACACAATCTATGTCCTAGTCCGAGACATCTATAAGTAGACTAGAAATCAAGACTTATAGTTTTGATCACTAACATTGAAAAACATGCTTGAGATAGCAACGCATGCGAGTTCGACCGAGCAGTGCTCTAACAAACTTCATTTACTACCGATTATAGGCTCAACCAAAATTCAATAAATAGAGAATCATTGCAAAATCTCATTTTGGGGCTACTCTATATTCTGGAGTCAAATAACCTAAATTCACTACCGATTATGATTATGGTAGCATTTTTTCCAAAGGTCTACATTAATCAGGGGTCAAGATAACTTCATTTACTACCGATTATAGGATAATCAAAATTCAAAAGATAGAGGATTTTATTTTGGGGATATTTTATATTCGGAAGTTATACAAACTAAATTGACTCCTGATCGTGGATTAACTTCCCGATTGTAAAGTTATCTACCGATTATGAAGGGTGGTTTGGCCATTTAAAAAATGGGGATAAGGAATGGCCACATTTTACGTTTGGGTGACCCTTTTTTGTCTTATGTGCCGCCCCTAATTCTTTTGGGGTCGCCCCTAAAAAATGCTAGAAATTAAAGGTTATATTTGTAATCTTATTTCTTTTAATAAATTTTGGGTTACTGATATAAATAATCTAAATGGTGAGTTTTGGAAACAATTTTTTTTTTGTTTTGGGCTACAAATTGTTTTCTCCATTTTCCAATACTCTCACCACAATAATTCACATCAGCAAAAAAATATGGTCAAAATAAATGAGAATTAAATATTTGGTTTAATTATCATCTTGTTAGATAGATAGATAGAAATTCTTCGTATTTTCGCATCAAAAAGAAGTATAATTTCGCGCCAAAAAAAATATATAGATGGCTAAGTAGGAAACTAAAAAATCGACTATTCTCCCTAAAAAGACGGCAACAAACATACTGAGCAAAATTAATCGGCAGAAAAAAGAAATATCTTGTCACAAACTAAAATGTTTTGTTGACATCATATACAACCAGATGGCTGTCGTCGCTGTTGCTAAATCGAGTTTGCTCTAGCACTTTTTTCCAGTCATTATGGTGACAAATTGTTGGTGATGTGATGCTGTTGAAGAATTGGCAATGTACTTGTTGTTGATGTTTGTGTTTCAACTAATGGATCATGATGATAAATATCTGTTGGTGGCTGCTGAATCTTAGAATTGGTGTTTGGTTTCTTACTCTCTAAACAAATATGAGATAACTAGAGAATTGGGGGACAACTTCTTAAAGGATTTTGGTTAGAGGGAGAGAAAAAGATGATCCGAGGAGAGCAAAAATCGTTGTTGACTCGTTAACTCGACATGTTTGATAAATTTATTCGACTCAGACCAGAATACCCTTAATGACACACGTTCCTTTCACATGCTCTGATGCTCACACACCTAAACCCAAATATTAACCTAGTTTGCGACAGAAATTTTGAACCAAAATCACGACCCTTTACTCCTCCTTCCTACTTAGCATCCATAACCGCTACTAAATCCTCCTTCACTTCTTTGATTGGGTAACTTTATTTTATTTATTGATCGAGAAAGGAAGATCTTTATTAAGACAGGAAAAAGCAATTACAGATTTAAGATACAACAATACTAACTCCAACTGTTTGATCAGTTGGTGCAATAACAACGAAACACTACAGTACGGTTTGACACATCCCGTCCATTAACTCATCCTCGTTATCTCAAAAATTCCCATCACAGTTTTCCCAAAGCAAAAACAACTTTATCCGTAGAAACTAGTTTACCAATCTGAATCGCAAATGCAACAGACCAACAATAGATTTGGTTCCGACTGGTTTAAATTCACTACTGCTCCCAGGTATATAATCAAATATAACAAATTAATAATGGCAACTTGAACATAAACCAGACGTGGTATAATCAATTAACAACTCCTACTTATTTACGCATTTGAAACCCTTCATACAAAGCTTAAGTATCTCAGTTGCAGTTTTTCTGTTCTTCAAAGTATTCATAAAGATCATCCCATTTGAGAAATCGGGAATTCGGCCATTACTTGACAAGTTAAATTAGATAAAATTGTTAGCACGTTTGGTTAGGGGAGAAGGGTATTTTTCGTCAAAAAAAAATAGTTATGGACTCACTGAAGAAATCGACCGAGTTAACGAGTCAACATCGATTTTTGCTCTCCCTCTAAAAAAAAATCTTTTAAAGACACCTCACACCATGCTAATTCAAATGTAGCAGCTTTAAGTATTCATATCATATAGAATTCCAAATAAAAATATAAAAAGGAAAACCAGACGGTAACTAAAAAAACCACAACTATTATGTATTAATAAGGTAAGCTATCAGTGGTGCTAGTGGAGTTGTATACAAATATAAGAACACAACTAGGTGCATAGTAGAATAGATGAAGGGAGAGCTACGTCTTTTCATTAGTTTCCAGCTTTCATTTCTCTGTATTCATTACATTTACATATGGATACAGGTAGGGCTATTTATAGCCAACATCATCAAGTGGTAAGATAAACATGTGTTAGGACTTATCCTAAATACAGTCGGCTTATCTTAATACGTAAAGTTTATCCAGCTTTTGGAATGTTCTTGACACGGTCAGAGGAGGTGAGAAATCACTCGAACATACTCGAGTAATTTAGAGATTGAGATGGTGGGCCACCCATTAAAACTGTGTTCACACGACACTCCCCCTTGGACCACCATTTTAATAATAGTGCTTTGTTAAAGCTTTGCTGGTAAAACCTGATGGGACAAAATCCGAGCAAATACGTTGCCTCGTTAAAAACCTTGCCAGAAAAATCTGATTGAGATAAAAACTGGCCGAAGGAAAAAGAGTACAACTCCGGTAGCTTTAAAGTGATGATGGTCGTTACGAATTTTCTCCCATCGTTGAAATTGCATCAGGAAAACCACTTAGGAAAAACCTGAGCTTAAAGTGAGGTTGGTCACCGCCACAAAATAATTCCTCCGTCAAAATTGCATTAGGAAAACCACTTGGGACAAAACCTAAACGTCTGTGCTAGGAAAACCACGTGGAACAAAACCTGAGCGCTTGTGCCAGGAAAACTACTTGGGAGAAAACCTGATCACCCAAAATTCATAATAATTTCGACGTCAAAGTGCATGTTGCCTCGTTAAAAACCTCGTCTGGAAAACCACGTGGGACAAAACCAGACTAAAGGAAAAGAGTACAACGGACGTCGCCCGATAATGGTGTTGGACACGCATATGCTGCCTCGTTAAAACCTTGACAAGGAAAACCCAACGGGACAAAACCTTGGCGAAGGAAAAATAGTACAACGCGTTTAATTCCAGCTAAGGATTCTAAGAGTTTACTCCCCCTGAAGCATGACTTCTTAAAGCGGTTGGTAGTGCAAATACTATACGACCTTCAGAAAACTGCTTTACCATTTACAGTTTATTGAGGATTGACTGCAGGTCTTGCGCCGAGTGCACTACTATCAATGTACACCTCGCGTTTAAATCCTCCATCATTGCACACCAAATTCAGTTTTCCGATTTAACTTCACGCATAACAATGAAAGGCC
This sequence comes from Papaver somniferum, assembly GCF_003573695.1. NCBI lineage: Eukaryota > Viridiplantae > Streptophyta > Magnoliopsida > Ranunculales > Papaveraceae > Papaver > Papaver somniferum. The sequence goes on along the minus strand of NC_039368.1, from coordinate 68,047,362 downwards.
TTTTGTAAACTCATAAATACCGTAGAATTAATTTCAGCCTCTAAAAGTATAACCTGCAAAACAAAATCTAGAAACACAACAAGATAATGCATGCATTATATTCGTATATGGCACTTATGGACCATAAAGTATTATTTCTACGTACGTATTAGATAGATCAATCACTTCACACTTTTGGGAATCACATAGTAATGGTGCTAATGTTAGTAGCACAATAAGTATTACCAATATCAAAAATTAGATACTTTAGTATGTTCTAGCATACTCTTGAACTTCTGGACGAGAAATATTTTAATTTCAACGAGATCTCAAAATTTAGTTCAAGCGTGGATTTTAGCGCTATTAAGTGCTCGTTAAGAGGCCAAGGATGATACCATCAACTTATCCGGAACTTAGTCATTTTTCAATAACTCAAAACACACAAAGGATTGTTCACAAAATTTCTCCACTTCTAACTGGTGATTATGACTTGATTTCAAGCATGACATAGTTCAAAAAGTCAGGTGGTTGCCTGAGTTGGAAACTCGAATCCTTCAGGGATTCATTACATTCACTAGTCATAACAAGATGCAATATGAGTCCTTCATGGACTACCACGCTAAAGGGAATCTATATTAGGAGAATACTGTTCGTTTTACAGAATCAATCCTGGGGGGTCAGCAGGAAAAAACCCTTAAATCGCACCTTGAGCGATTATATTACTCTCTCTCTGCGCTTCATTTCAAACACCAACCTGTAATATTCAGGCCTCATGATTTTTACGGTGTGAGTCGGATCCGATATTTTGCGCTTTTTGGAGAGATTCCATCCTCTACCTTATTTTGAGGGGAATAGACTATATGCCTACCAATCACGATGTCGATGTTCCTCTACAGAGGGGTACATAACCACCATTGTAAATAGATAATCGAAAATCATATACAATCTAACACATTCTATAGTGCATGCACACTCAATAAAAGTTTCACAGACTGGTACCAGCGCCACTTCAGGGGCATTATCATCTCCTCATTTTCAATGAGGGGTTTCAAACTTAGAGAATGTGGATCATATTTTGATGGTCTCCACGAGCACTATCTGTAGTCTCTCTTCAAGAGAACTACATATTAGAAAAGTGATTGGACTCTCTTTTGAGAGGCATATATATGAGACAGTTATTCAGGCCTCAAGCGTGTTTTAATACACGACTTGGTCATTGCGAGATACATGATTTAACCTGCTGTGACAACTTCTTGTGTATGCATCCTCAAGCAAGTGACAAACAAAATTTTCCAAGAGCTACTGCAGTTATTTGTTTTAATCATGAGTAATCTCCAACACCTCAATTACATCCAATATCTTGGTGTGAGAAAACAAATGAGATGTTTCATGCCAATTCTAGTGGCAGCCGAACTTTCTTTGATCAGGATAAAAACTTAATCGGATAACCTATTTAAATGTCGACATTGCTTACTGCAACCTTTAGGTGGTGCATGTCATCTCCATGACTTCAAGGGAAAGCCCTTAAATTTGTCGACACAATACTTGCCATCTTCAGGTGGCAGTCTTTGTCCCCCTGGTTAAGGCGGGAAAACCTTTTTAGGTTATCAACATAATTTGCACCATCCTCTTGTGGTGACTTTTCTCCCCCTGATTAAAATGGGAGAACCTTAAAGTTTATCAACCTTACTCACGCCAACTTCTGGTGGCAGGTTGTCATGCCAACTTCTGCTGGCATCTTAGTTTTCCTGATCATGGCGGAAACATTACTACCTCATTTATGGAAGCTCCCAGTTCCATAATCATGTCCAATTTTCATAGACAACTCTACTCGTGATAGTTTTTGGGTGTTAATTAAACCATACAGAAGTATCCCAAAAACAGTTGCAAGCTTGACAAAAGATGAGAAATTTCACGCCGTTCCTTTTTGACGGCTTACTTCGTCCCCCTAACGGCGAGAATACAGTCTCATCTTCAATAAGACATTAACAGTTCAAGGTTTTAAATGTCTTATGAACTGAAACCAACATATATAGTTCGGTGACGCCATGGATCAAACATGTAAATTTGAAATGTAAGGTTGATTCCCAAGCCAGAATTGATGGTAAATAGTTGGTCGAGCAATAAACTAAAGATGCTTAAACAAAGAACTCAACTATACTGTGTCGAGTACGCACATGTGCCTTTTAGTGCTCGATATAATACCAACTGAGGCAAAACATCAGAAGCTTGTAAATTTACCATCAAATTAAATGTACTTAACAAAAAAATCCTGAAAATAAGTATGCAACCAAACAAATAGTTGAGCATCTTAGCAAACACAAGATACCATCTAGTGGATGTGTCTGTCGACACCATAATGTATTGAAAATCATCCATAGTGCAGGGTGAATAACCCCTACAAATGCCACATTATATCCTTTAATGTTGGTGATTCAGCAATGGGTTACCATAATGCTAATGTTAATGTCAGTTAAAGAGCCAAATGTCTCTAGGAACAAACAACACAATTTACATCCTTATTTGACATAAGCTTCAGGTTATGTATAGGATGTCCATGAGCATTTTGGATCATTTTACTCATTTTGGTAAAACTTGGATGTCCAAACCACACATGACCGAGCATGAATAATTCAAGTGTCATTAAATTTCTGGCTAATGTCAACGTGGATTTCGACTGTTCGAATTCTCCTATGACACACCACATAAAAGAGAGCCCTACGCTTCTTTACAATGTGCTTCTGGCACAACAACAAATGAGTAACAAAATACTCCATAAAAATGCTCATTTTATCGGTGGTAGTACCAAATATTTCTAAAACTCAACAGATTCTTCTGGAACCTGATAGAATATAAGGAAAATACTACACCACCAGATAAAATGATATACGCTCTTTTGCAGACCTTTATCATACTATTCGAACCTGAAATGATATTTTACATTTCGCAAAACCTCTACAAGGTTAAAAAAGTGGTTCGAAAATTTGTGTTTGTTGTTCCACGGTCTTTGAGACAAATATCCCCCATCGTCCATATCTTTACTGGATAGACTACTTCTAGAATCCATATCCTTTGACAAAGATAGACGAGAGAAATATAATACAATCATTAACACAAACATTTGGTAACTATGGGCTACTTCGGAAACCCAGAATTTTATGCCTTATTCCTGAAACCCATAGACCACTTCTGGAGCCTAATATGGATTACTACAGGAAACCACAAATTACACGTTAGATTGCTTCTGGAGTCGACAACGTGTCATGGATTACTTCGGGAATCCATTATTTACAAAATAAGGAAATAAAATAAACAGAACTTAAAAACAAAAGGAAACATAAACATATATGGTACTAAAAGAAATAACAAATCTCCATTTTCGTCACCTTCAGGGTCGACAAAATATTAATTTCCAAGTATGCACATGGATATAGTCTTTGTGGCAAAATTGCCTAAAAACCAGTTGTAGGTCACTTCAAGGACCGTTGATAGAAACAACTAGTACTTTTATAACGGGTCACTTGTGGGACCAACGAGCTAGCGGAGCAAACATTTTGCACCCATATTATGTCACACGATGTTCCATCTTCTGATGGAACTATTTCAAAATTTCCGGAGATTATCAAAGCTGAGAAAATCAAATTTACGTCATCCCAGAAAGGAGGCAATTTCTCGCTCAACCGATATTAAACTGTTAGTACCACAGTAAATAAAAAGATAATTATTAAAATTCGACAAACTACAGTTCTCACCAATTCCTGTCTTACCCGTAACCCTGCTTATGCTTGCCAAAAGCACAAATACCTTTTTGACATACACTGTTTAATCGATCACCAAAATGATAACGCGTTTTGATCCACTAAGATCCTGGTCACATAAAATATCAATTAGTGGAGATTATACGTACAATACAAATTAAAATGAGTGTACATAAAATCGGAAAAGAAAGCTTAGCCATCATATTTGTGCCGCCAACTTCACAATATTTAGTGAAGTTCAATGTCTGTCCTTGTTTAATCAACAAGAGCGAAGTTCAATGTCTGTCCTTGTTTAATCAACAAGAGCACAAGTCCATGGTTTATATTTCTCCACCATGGCATTTCGGGAAGCAGCTTTCATTTGTATTGCGATTAAATCATCCGATCATGGTTGAAGAGCTAATTTCGTGCTGATAACGTATTATGTATTAATAAGGTAAGCTATCAGTGGTGCTAGTGGAGCTGTATACAAATATAAGAACACAACTAGGTGCACAGTAGAATAGATGAAGGGCTTTTCATTAGTTTCCAGCTTTCATTTCTCTGTCTTCATTACATTTACATATGGATACAGGGAGGGCTATTTATAGCCAACATCATCAAGTGGTAAGATAAACATGTGTTAGGACTTATCCTAAATACAGTCTGCTTATCTTAATACGTAAAGTTTATCCAGCTTTTGGAATGTTCTTGACACGGTCAGAGGAGGTGAGAAATCACTCGATCATACTCGAGTAATTCGGTCAGAGGAGGTGAGAAATCACTCGAACATACTCGAGTAATTTAGAGATTGAGATGATGGGCCACCCATTAAAACTGTGTTCACACGACGACAACAACATTATTCGTAACAGAAGTGTTTGTGACAAGTGACAATAGATGTTCAAAATATTTAGTGTTAAGCACTTGGGGATTCAATGCCACCTCTGCCTCTATGATTGCCCCGCATGTCCCTTTCTTCCTTCATTGGACTCCTGTCATCTCTGCGGATCGGGCTTCTGCTCCCGCTCCTGCTCCTGCTAGCTGCAGGGCTGTTCTCCCCGGGACTCGGACTTCTGCCCCTAGCCCTGGGAGGACTCTCACTGTTGTAATCTGACCCGTTGCGCCCAGTGGCCGTCTTCCTCTGCTCTCTTGGGGAGAGACTGTCTCTGAGTGGGCTCAGCTCATCAGGAGTTGAGCTGCGCTTCCTCCCCCTGGATGGAGGTGGAGATGCCTTCCTCTCTGGCTTGGGGCTCCTGCTGTACCTTGGGCTTCTTGATCTCCTCCTATCCACTCGCTCAATGCTCCGCTCTCTCCTAAGTGGAGATATGGACCGGCTGAGAAAGTTGCATGTTAAAATTACAATAAAGCCACAACAAATATATATGACAAACAAAACAACTCCAAAAACACCTGGTTTTGTTGCTAAGTAACTAGTTACCAATCAATAAACCAATGTGCATGGTAGAAAAACAGGCTACCCAAATAAGATGAAGTTGATAGAAACCTGCAACTACGGCCACGGCTGTAGCTTCCACTACGACTTCTGCCACGGCGGGGAGAAGGTGAATAACTACGCCCATGTCTGCAGCAAACACACCTTGTCAGTTAAACTAAAAGGTGAAACAAATAATCTAAACAAGCTTTACAGAAAAGGATCTTACTTGAGGTTCTTGGGACTATTCTGGCAGTTCCGCTCTATATGGCCTCTTTCTCCACAAAGATAGCACTTATTCTTCCAGTCTCCGGCTTTGCAATCTCGTGCCCAGTGGCCATCAAGGCCACAATTAAAGCAGCGACCAGATCGGG
>NC_039368.1:68037956-68041620 GCF_003573695.1 Papaver somniferum | reverse complement strand
CTAGCACCTCCTGAACCACGTGGTGTCTGCAAAAAAAAAACAGAAAGTGATATGATCATTTTAAGTAAAAATCTGCATTAATACACTCTAGTTGCAACATCAAAGGAAAGCTTTAAGTATCTGGATCCTACCCCTTTAGCAAACTCCACTACAATACGGCTTCCATCAAATTCTCCACCATTCAGACTGTATCGTGCATCATCAGCATCCCTGGGATCACTAAACTCCTATAACAATTATAAAGGAATAGACCAACAAAATTCATCTCATAATTACATATCAATATCCAGCATTTTAATGGACTCACCTCTACTGAACAGAATAATGTCTCATTGAGGCCACACAGAGCAAGCATCTAGTAACGAAAGAAGAGACATTATACTTACAACAAAGGCAAAATCATGCTTCATATCCACATCCCGTACTCTGCGACAAGGTTTGCCAGAAAGAGTAAGGCCATGATGACTAAATACCAAAGGGTGGTGATACTTCGCCCCTCGGAAGAACTAACACCAGTTTGAGAAGGTTGCCAATGCACAAACACGCAATAACATTACAAAAAGAATCGCCAAAGTCTCCTATACAATTCCACCAGGGCACCATCTCACCGTATAGACCTCCAGGTCAGGCAAAACCCCGGAATCCTTCGATAAGATCATTCAAGTTAAAACACACAACACATGGGGTGCAAACATCTGGGTCATCAATTCCACCATGGCACCATTTCACCATAGAGACCTCCAGGTCATGCAAAACCAGGGAAACCTTCAATAAGATCATTTAAGTTAAAACACACTACATGTTGGAGTGCAAACATCCTCATAGAGGTGTGATAAAGTCTGCTGAACATAAACCCTAGCACAAAGTGGCTGGGCTTAGGCCTGAATGTCTCTCCATTGGAACAGATTATACATCACTCACGATATTGACAACTAACCTAGGCAAACATCAACTCCCAACAGATGACATCATCCCATCCAAGACCTACATGGTGACTGAACTATTGTAGAGCATGTTTGATTCCTATCACAATTTCCGGACAGCTGAATTGCAAGTAGATAAGTTCAGTTGATTGGGGGTTTTAGATCAATGAATTCTTAACTCGGAGAATATAGTGGAGCGATACTTAGAATTTTGCACCAAACTGGCAGTTTATACGAAATACAAGCGACAAAGAAAGACACCCAGCATTCAAATAGCATAACAAGATGCTAACTATATCAATCGAAAATTATCACGCATTTACCTTCCGTATCTGCCAAAGAGGTCATCCAAATCGCGTGAGCGTGTTCTCGATGATAGATGACCAACATAGAGGCGGGTGGTTTCCCTTCCATAGTGATCCCCATACCGATCACGATCATCATATTGAGGCATTATTGAACCTGCTCACAACAATATGATACAACCAAAAGGGATTTAGACACAATTCAAGAAACCACTCGTCATGAAACTCAAGGACACGAGAAACCCCATGACCCATCACTTTCAAACAACATGCTATTATAGTTATATATCTATCCATCGATAAAGAAAAAACAAATAAATCCACTGCTTTCAACCTTCAGCCATAACATATTAAAATTTCACAATTTGGATTACCTAAAAAATGTCTTTCAAAACCGATAAAATTTCCAAACCCTTTAGTATTTTATATAAAACCTGTATATCATGCTTCTTAAGTATGAATGACAAGATTAGAGAAAGGGAAGACAAGGCGTGATTTTTCTAGTTTATTTCAAGATACTCTCTAGCACCTCCTGAACCACGTGGTGTCTGCAAAAAAAAACAGAAAGTGATATGATCATTTTAAGTAAAAATCTGCATTAATACACTCTAGTTGCAACATCAAAGGAAAGCTTTAAGTATCTGGATCCTACCCCTTTAGCAAACTCCACTACAATACGGCTTCCATCAAATTCTCGACCATTCAGACTGTATCGTGCATCATCAGCATCCCTGGGATCACTAAACTCCTATAACAATTATAAAGGAATAGACCAACAAAATTCATCTCATAATTACATATCAATATCCAGCATTTTAATGGACTCACCTCTACTGAACAGAATAATGTCTCATTGAGGCCACACAGAGCAAGCATCTAGTAACGAAAGAAGAGACATTATACTTACAACAAAGGCAAAATCATGCTTCATATCCACATCCCGTACTCTGCGACAAGGTTTGCCAGAAAGAGTAAGGCCATGATGACTAAATACCAAAGGGTGGTGATACTTCGCCCCTCGGAAGAACTAACACCAGTTTGAGAAGGTTGCCAATGCACAAACACGCAATAACATTACAAAAAGAATCGCCAAAGTCTCCTATACAATTCCACCAGGGCACCATCTCACCGTATAGACCTCCAGGTCAGGCAAAACCCCGGAATCCTTCGATAAGATCATTCAAGTTAAAACACACAACACATGGGGTGCAAACATCTGGGTCATCAATTCCACCATGGCACCATTTCACCATAGAGACCTCCAGGTCAGGCAAAACCAGGGAAACCTTCAATAAGATCATTTAAGTTAAAACACACTACATGTTGGAGTGCAAACATCCTCATAGAGGTGTGATAAAGTCTGCTGAACATAAACCCTAGCACAAAGTGGCTGGGCTTAGGCCTGAATGTCTCTCCATTGGAACAGATTATACATCACTCACGATATTGACAACTAACCTAGGCAAACATCAACTCCCAACAGATGACATCATCCCATCCAAGACCTACATGGTGACTGAACTATTGTAGAGCATGTTTGATTCCTATCACAATTTCCGGACAGCTGAATTGCAAGTAGATAAGTTCAGTTGATTGGGGGTTTTAGATCAATGAATTCTTAACTCGGAGAATATAGTGGAGCGATACTTAGAATTTTGCACCAAACTGGCAGTTTATACGAAATACAAGCGACAAAGAAAGACACCCAGCATTCAAATAGCATAACAAGATGCTAACTATATCAATCGAAAATTATCACGCATTTACCTTCCGTATCTGCCAAAGAGGTCATCCAAATCGCGTGAGCGTGTTCTCGATGATAGATGACCAACATAGAGGCGGGTGGTTTCCCTTCCATAGTGATCCCCATACCGATCACGATCATCATATTGAGGCATTATTGAACCTGCTCACAACAATATGATACAACCAAAAGGGATTTAGACACAATTCAAGAAACCACTCGTCATGAAACTCAAGGACACGAGAAACCCCATGACCCATCACTTTCAAACAACATGCTATTATAGTTATATATCTATCCATCGATAAAGAAAAAACAAATAAATCCACTGCTTTCAACCTTCAGCCATAACATATTAAAATTTCACAATTTGGATTACCTAAAAAATGTCTTTCAAAACCGATAAAATTTCCAAACCCTTTAGTATTTTATATAAAACCTGTATATCATGCTTCTTAAGTATGAATGACAAGATTAGAGAAAGAGAAGACAAGGCGTGATTTTTCTAGTTTATTTCAAGAATTTCACTAATAAACAATTTTCTAAACATAAAAATCAGATAAACTACAAGCAAAAGAACGGAATTGAAATCTATCAAAATTCGAAACCCTAATTTAAATTACCTGACGAAGAAAGTTAACGGAAGACAAGTCGACACCGGATAAACCCTAGAACTTACTGGGTACATTGAC
>NC_039368.1:68037374-68037946 GCF_003573695.1 Papaver somniferum | reverse complement strand
ACCATTCAGACTGTATCGTGCATCATCAGCATCCCTGGGATCACTAAACTCCTATAACAATTATAAAGGAATAGACCAACAAAATTCATCTCATAATTACATATCAATATCCAGCATTTTAATGGACTCACCTCTACTGAACAGAATAATGTCTCATTGAGGCCACACAGAGCAAGCATCTAGTAACGAAAGAAGAGACATTATACTTACAACAAAGGCAAAATCATGCTTCATATCCACATCCCGTACTCTGCGACAAGGTTTGCCAGAAAGAGTAAGGCCATGATGACTAAATACCAAAGGGTGGTGATACTTCGCCCCTCGGAAGAACTAACACCAGTTTGAGAAGGTTGCCAATGCACAAACACGCAATAACATTACAAAAAGAATCGCCAAAGTCTCCTATACAATTCCACCAGGGCACCATCTCACCGTATAGACCTCCAGGTCAGGCAAAACCCCGGAATCCTTCGATAAGATCATTCAAGTTAAAACACACAACACATGGGGTGCAAACATCTGGGTCATCAATTCCACCATGGCACCATTTCACCATAGAGACCTCCAGGTCA
>NC_039368.1:68013629-68037364 GCF_003573695.1 Papaver somniferum | reverse complement strand
ACATAAAAATCAGATAAACTACAAGCAAAAGAACGGAATTGAAATCTATCAAAATTCGAAACCCTAATTTAAATTACCTGACGAAGAAAGTTAACGGAAGACAAGTCGACACCGGATAAACCCTAGAACTTACTGGGTACATTGACACTCTCTTTCCTGTGTTATATAGAGTTTAGATCGGATGGTATACTCTTGGACAGTCTAGATACGCTTGTTTAAGGCCCAGTAAATAGCTTGTTTTATATTAACGGTAAATTGACTTACTTTACTAAACCCAATCTCTGGCCCAGTAAATAGCTTTTTAAGGCCCTGTCTCCACTGTCATTTTCTAAGGAGGATTATTTTAGGCATCACTCTTTTGCAGGGACCATGATATGCCCAGGCCATCTATCCTACACTTATAAGGGTGGTTTGAAGTTAGGAAATGACTAACTTAGCCGTAACATAACATAATCACTCCTATAAAAAAAAGGTGGTCTTTGATTTTGAGATCAAAAAGTCATGGAACGGTCAGGATTTATCAGGGAGTGTCATCCCGCGGTCCATAACATCCGGATGGAGTTTTTCAAGCGGACGTCCTAGAAATTTCAGTAATGTTGCGTGTGCGTATGTGGGTAAACAAAATTTCGACTGATTTTTTAATTTAATGAATTGAGTTCTAATTTATTTTTGAGGGAGGGAGAGGTAAACATGTTTCTTCTTTTTCTTCGTTTCCTTGGCTGAGTTACCCGCAATCCCATACTGAGAAGAAAATCAAAACAAGTGCATTTGATCTGCTCTTTTGAAGATAGGAGATGTGAAGAACAAAGATGAGAAGAAAGAACGAGACATAGTAAACAAAAATTCTAAGGTTTGCTCTCTTAATCTTTAGCTTATCTCCTATTCTTATTTTGATGTTTTAACATGTATTTTATTCTTATCTAGACCTAATTAATCAAACCCATATTTCTATCCGGGAGAAAGAAACCCTAGATTATTTTCTTCTCATTGGCCGTTACAAGCATCAATCTCTAAAGCTTCCTTCCATGCTCCTTTCACAAGGAAAGTAACCAACCATAATCCCAATTTCTCCTTCTCTCATTGTTCTTTTTATCTCAGATTTGGTTCCATCTTTCGTATTTTTATTAAAGCTAAGGTTATACACATCACATAATTATGATATGGAAAATTGTGATCTCCTACTTTGACATTTCTATTTCCACTATTAGATTAGATCTTAATGGTGTATGAATAACACCATATTCAACCAAAGGTAATTAATTTTAAATTTATTGATTTGATACAGGTAGTGGCCCAGACCTTTTTGGTCTAACAACTATAAATTATGCTGACTATCACCTAAATAACATGGGAAGCCCTTTTTGAAAAAGTGGGGGTCTAACAACACCACCCAATATTTCGCTTAGCAATCTGTATGGACTAACTCTAATATACTTTGCTAGAGAATCAACTAGACAGTCAAACTCAATCTATAATAAAGTATATCTAGGAGTTAATATCTCTCTCTTGTTTTGATTTACTCAAGCTAATATAAATCAGTGAGTCTTTAATCAAACACAAGGAATAACTTAGATGGTACCAAAGACCAATATCCAAGGATCAATCAATGACAATCAACAACCAAAGGTTGGATTACTCTAATTGATGATCTAATGCACAACCTGTATTATTTCAATTATAAAGATAAACAATATAATGCGGAAAATGAAATAACACAGACACACCAGAAATTTTGTTAACGAGGAAGCCGCAAATGCAGAAAAACCCCGGGACCTAGTCCAGATTGAACACACACTGTATTAAGCCACTACAGACACTAGCCTACTCCAAGCTAACTTTGGACTAGACTGTAGTTGAACCCCAATCAATCTCCCATTGATCCAAGGTACAGTTATGTTCCTACGCGTCTGATCCCAGCAGGATACTGCACACTTGATTCCCTTAGCTGATCTCACCCACAACTAAGAGTTGTTACGATCCAAAATCGCATGCTTTGACAATAAACAAATCTGTCTCACACAAACAAGTCTATCAAAGGATCAATCTGTCTCCCACAGATAAACCCTAAAGGTTTTGTTCCGTCTTTTGATAATAATCAAGGTGAACAGGAACCAATTGATAATCCGGTCTTATATTCCCGAAGAACAACCTAGAGTTATCAATCACCTCACAACAATCTTAATCGTATGGTAGTGAAACAAGATGTTGAGGAATCACAAACAATGAGAAGAAGATGTTTGTGATTACTTTTTATATCTTGCCTATCGTAGATATCAATCCCAAGCCAATCAATCTAATTGTACTCGTACGATATAAGATGCAAGATCAGATCACACAACTACGATAAAAGTATTAACGGTCTGGCTTCACAATCCCAATGAAGTTTTTAAGTCGTTAACCTGGTTTTCGAAGAAGAAAACCAAAGGTTAAAGGAGAATCGACTCTAGTTTGCAAACTAGTGTCACACGTAAGTTTTGCACAATACTAGATGTCTCCTTTATGTAGTCTTTCAAATTTGGGTTTTGCCTTGGTCACAAAGCAAAAAATATCCACCGTTAGATGAAAACCTGATTTAGATTCAAGCTAATATTTCTCAACCGTTAGATCGAAAACTTAGCTTGTTACACAAACTTGACAATGCACGCTTCTAGGTTTTTTCACCGTACCCAAACGTATGCACTTGTTGGTTCAATAATAGTTAACCAAAAGGTTAGCTATATGAGCATTTCAAATCAACCATGTTCTTCTTCACCATAACTAGTTCAAATGACCTCAAATGAACTAGTTAGAGAGTTGTTCAATTGCAAGGAAATCTTATATACTACACAAGACACAATTGAAGCAAAGATGATTTGATTCACTTGAATCGGTTCATGAACTTTATATCCACGGCTTGCAAACTTCATTCCTTAATCTTTTTAAGTTTAAGTTCCGAAATCATCTTCAGCTATATAACCTTCTTAAGTTCGCAGACTAGTTCCGAAAATCTTGGCAAAAGACCTTCTGCAGGTTCGCGGTCTGGGTTCGCAGACGCAGCTAGTTCATCAACTCCAAAAGAATTTCTCAAGATGAGAAGTTCGGTATTTCACAGACTGAATTCGTGGATTTGTCAAAACCATTCTTCTGGTTTCTCTTGATCAAAAAAGTTCGCAAACTTTGGTTCAAGGAATAAGACTTATACATAAATGTTTCCACAATAATTCTTATGTCCATCATTGGTTATGTAATCTAAACTCTCATTTCAATCATTGAAACATTCTTAGAGGACGTTATATAGTTGTTACACCATTTCTCGTCAAAGCAATTTTCAATGTGATTGAAACATATCATGAATTTCTTCACTAGGTAAAGTTAAACTCGATTGAAGCGAAACGCTTACGAATACATATTTCGAGATATAGATAGGCGAGGTATACTCGGCTCGAAATACCAAATGTGTATAATCCAAGTCTATATATATATCATACGACTTCTTGTCTCAAAGAGTAGGAGATAGAGTAGATAGACTTTTGAGTGATAGATAATTTGAAGTCTTCACATACCTTTTTGTCGAGAAGTTCCACCGGTTCCTTGAGTAGTTCTTCTGCTTGTACGATGAATCACCATGAAGTCTTTGAGCTCAACTACACTTTCTATCGTAGTCCGAGACTTAGCTATACTAGACTAGAAATCAAGACTTATAGTTTTGATCACGAACATTGACAAACATGCTTGAGATAGCAACGCATGCAAGTTCGACCGAGCAATGCTCTAACAATCTCCCCCTTTGTCAATTTTAGTGACAAAACTATCAATACATATGGAATACAAAAAAGATAAAGAAACTTTGGTAGCTCCCATTCCACATGTCTAATCTTCAACATTCCTCGAAATCTTCGTCATTTCCAAGTACTCCAATGATCCCAAAGGTTGTCAGTTTAGCATCACCATTGTTGAACATCCGTAGCTATAGCAATGAGAAAGTATCAGACTCGATCATTGTATACAGTGTCATAGTATTATTACACAGTGTCAAAGTCCAATTGTATCACAACTTCAACAATAATACTATGGTGATATGTATCACTCCTCCTTAGTCAATACTCCATCTCACATGAAAACCACTCCCCATTACACAATGATCCGAAAACCATATGTATTTGTAGTGTGAACAACATATTAATTCTCCCCCTTTTTGTCAATAAAATCTGCAAAGGTACAAGAACGGGATCATAATTTCCATAAGAGACATTTTATGACTAAAATAAAATACATACCATCTAATTTAGATGCAATCATATAACCGAAGCTAATAGCATTCGTCAAGGAGTTTAAAGATACAAAATAACCCCTCTAATATTCCACATCCGCACTCCCCTCAAGATATTACCATTAAGCACAATTTCAAAAGAACTCTCCCCCATTTGATGTCATTCTCGAAAGAACAACAAGAGCGACCTTAATTTTGAAAGAAAAGAAGGATTTTATTGGACACTAAAAACCATGAGATTGATTTTCTATATCCAAAAACTCAATCAAATTAATCACAAGTAAACTCGTGATTAATTTTAATCGGAATACTATATCAAATTAAACACAAAAAGTGATCAACTTAATTGACTATGCTCGACATAAGAGAACTTACAGAGCATACGACTAACATAACCATTAGAAAATGAATTAGATAGTCGTTCATATACTCAACATAAGAGGAATCCTACGGAGTATGAAAATACTCAACTAGAATAATTACAAGAGCACCCATAATTAATCTAATTGGAATACACAACCAAACTAATTACAAAACTAATCAATTTAATTGTTATTTATTTTGCTCGACATAAAAAGACTTATGGAGCAATAACTAAATAACCAAACAAGATGATTAATTTAGTTCAAAAATGCTCAACATAAAGTACCTTACGGAACAACCAACAAAGTTAATCAAGAATTAATCAACTTGGTTGTATCGTGCTCAACATAAGACACATTACGGAGCCTCACAGTAATACATAAAATACGGATCAGGGATGATCAATACTGCGGAATACTCAAGGATTCATTCTATCTTCAATCACTATTTGCATAACGATATTAATAGAAATAATCCTTGAAAACAGAATATTTTAACCTATCTTCCATCAAAGAATTGATAATATAGGCTTACTTTTGTATTTGTCAAAATTCTATTCATTCTTTTACCAGTACGTGAATACCGATCAACAACGACTTTACTTTTGACATAATATGGGACCTTCAAATTCACGGACGCAAACATACATATCCCATAAAAAATTGCAATATAACAAATCACAAGGATTAATACTTCAAAAACATCATCCTCCAAATATTTATAGAATTTAAACCAATAAATCTAAAAAAAAAAGAACAAGAAGATGAAACATAATAGCTATGTGTAGTCACAATCATTGATATTCAAGCACTAGTTATTCTTCCAACTAAATCAAAAAGAAGACATACTAGGCAACAATATCTTTGAGAAATTCCTTATCATTCCCGAACTCCTTGTCGTCAACAGCCATTGGAATATAAGGTTCATGGAGGAAGGAATCAATACCAACGAACCGTCTTGGCTGATGATGTCGAACCAGGGCCTTCTGAATTTCCAAAGATCTTAAAATGCAAGACTTTATTTCACTAATCTCTTTTCTTACTTCCTTCCACTCATCAAGAACATCGGAAAACTTCTGAGAGTTAGAAGGGACAGCCCTTGGCTTTCTTGTATTCCTCCTCTTTCTTTTCAAGGAAGGAGTTACTGGAGATTTTTCTTTTTCCTTGAACAATCATATTGACATCTTTTCCATCCAAAGATATGATGCTTAGAGAACAGTTATAAACAATTGGTTTTTGTGAGTGGAATTCACAATCTCATCAAGCAGTCTTAAGATATAAAGGATATCAGAGAGGAAAAAGGAATGTAGGGTTCGCAACCTTTAAACAGGTTCGTGGATATATAAAGAGTAGAATTGTCGATAATAACCCTTTACTTTATTTGATAGACAGGAAAAACAAACCAAAAAACTTTTCCTAAAGCCTGAGCGGTACACAATCTTATCTCTTTTGATCAGGCACATGAGACAAGATTTGTCAAACAACACAATCAATTTGTGTTGTGGTGAACAACAATTTGTCCACCATTTTCCTCTAAAGAGGAATCCCCAGACTTATGTATATCAATGCAATTTTACCACACCTTCTTCTCTAATGGTCTTATTTTGTCTTTGGAAACCAACTTTTTAGACGAAGATAAAATCCTACATACCTCTGCACTTCTGAGCAAGTTTAAGCTTCCTTTCCAATCAATTTGATCTCGTTGAAGTTTGTTGGCCTGCCTCACTTGATGTTTGTACTTGTAACATCTTGATAGTTCATGACCTTTCTGAGAACAAAACAAGCACGTCAAACTTGGATAGTATTCAGACATCTGTGATGTGAAAGCAGCTAGACACATAGTAGACCCTGAAACATTACAACCAGAGTTTCCAAAGGATGGGTCAATTAATTCTTCCATCTTGATTGGATTCTCCTCTTCATCGAAACCATCAAGGTTGATATATGTATTGCTACAATTATCAAAATCAATGTTATCACATAGAAGACCGACACTTGATTTCCTGTCTTCATAAGAATCATAGATCTCAGATATCTCATCAAGTGTTACAACAAGACCTTTGTTCCCAGTGTATTTTCTACGATTTAGGCACTCGTTTGCAAAATGACAAAACCTTTACACTTAAATCACTGCGGCATATCCTCGTCATCAGCCTCGTCAGCATCCCTGTTTTTAGGAGGAGCACGATTGTGAGGTTTATCTGATGACCTAGGTTTGTCTCTTGAAAACCGTTTACTTCTCTTCAATAGAAGATCCCTCAACTGTCTTGTGATCAAGGAGACTGATTTGTCAAGATCTTCATCCGAAAAATCATCCTCAGACCGATCATCCTCAGAGACATAAACACTTTTACCTTTATCAAGTAATTTAGTGTTCTTCTGTGCTTTAAAGGCAACATCCTTTCCGATTTTGGATGTTTGCTCATGATCAAAGATCTTTAGATTTCCAACCAATGTATTTCTGGAAAGATTATCAAGGTTATTTCCCTCAACGATGGCATGCTTCTTAGACTCGTATCTAGATGGCAACGATCTGAGGAATAGTCTTACCCAATGCAAAAGAAGCATTACAATTTCAGACACTCTGTGATTAAACTCATCAAATGTATCTTCATCTGCCATACGAAGGTTCTCCCAATCGGAATTAGGATTTTGAAGTCTAGCTTCCTTTTCACTTGAGTTACCTTCAAATACAGTTTTTAAGATATCCCAAGCATCTTTAAACCTTGTGCAATTTGACACATGGTGCTGAAGATTTGGGGTACCACCAAACCGTCGGAATTTTGCTTTGCAGCAAGTATCTCGGCAGGACTGTATTCACCAATATTCTTGGGAACGTTTATATCTGCATCTGCCACAACGGGATCAACATAGCCGTTAACAACATATACCCATGATTGAAAATCACGTGCTTGAAGAAAAGCTCGCATAACAATTTTCCACCATAAGTAATTAGAGCCATCGAAGCCTGGTGGTACGTTAATAGAGATATCACCTCTGTCCATAGAGTCAGATCGCTACAAACACAGACTTTCGAGGTCTTAAACGTGTTTGCCTGCTCTGATACCAATTGAAAAAGCGGGGGTCTAACAACACCACCCAATATTTCGCTTAGCAATCTGTATGGACTAACTCCAATGTACTTTGCTAGAGAATCAACTAGACAGTCAGACTCAATTTAGACTAAAGTATATCGAGGATTTAATATCTCTCTCTTGTTTTGATTTACTCAAGCTAATAGAAATCAGCGAGTCTTTAATCAAACACGAGGAATAACTTGGATGGTACCAAAGACCAATATCCAAGGATCAATCAATGAAAATCAACAACCAAAGGTTGGATTACTCTAATTGATGATCTAACGCACAACCTGTATTATTTCAATTATAAAGATAAAACAATATAATGCATAAATTGAAATAACACAGACACCAGAAATTTTGTTAACGAGGAAACCGCAAATGCAGAAAAACCCCGGGACCTAGTCCAGATTGAACACAAATTGTATTAAGCCGCTACAGACACTAGCCTACTCCAAGCTAACTTCGGACTGGACTGTAGTTGAACCCCAATCAATCTTCCACTGATCCAAAGTACAGTTATGCTCCTACGCCTCTGATCCCAGCAAGATACTGTGCACTTGATTCCCTTAGATGATCTCACCCATAATTAAGAGTTCATACGATCCAAAATCGCAGGCTTTGACAATAAACAAATCTGTCTCACACAGACAAGTCTATCAAAGGATCAATCTGTATCCCACAGATAAACCCTAAAGGTTTTGTTCCGTCTTTTGATAATAATCAAGGTGAACAGGAACCAATTGATAATCCGGTCTTATATTCCCTAAGAATATCCTAGATTTATCAATCACCTCACAACAATCTTAATCGTATGGTAGCGAAACAAGATGCTGCGGAATCACAAACAATGAGACGAAGATGTTTGTGATTACTTTTTATATCTTGCCTATCGGAGATTTCAATCTCAATCCAATCAATCTAATTGTACGCGTACGATAGAAGATACAAGATCAGATCACACAACTACGATAAAAGTAGTCACGGTCTGGCTTCACAATCCCAATGAAGTCTTTAAGTCGTTAACCTGGTTTTATAAGAATAAAACCAAAGGTTAAAGGAGAATCGACTCTAGTATGCAAACTAGTATCACACGTAAGGTGTGGGGATTAGTTTTGCACAATACTAGATGTCTCCTTTATATAGTCTTTCAAATTTGGGTTTTGCCTTGGTCACAAAACAAAAAATATATACCGTTAGATGAAAACCTGATTTAGATTCAAGCTAATATTTCTCAACCGTTAGATCGAAAACTTAGCTTGTTACACACACTTGGCAATGCACGCTTCTAGGTTTGTTCACCGTACCTAAACGTATGCACTTGTTGGTTCAATAATAGTTAACCAAAAGGTTAGCCATATGATCATTTCATATCAACCATGTTCTTCTTCACCATAACTAGTTCAAATGACTTCAAATGAACTAGTTAGAGAGTTGTTCAATTGCAAGGAAATATTACGTACTACACAAGACACAATTGAAGCAAAGATGATTTGATTCACTTGAATCGGTTCATGAACTTTTATAGACACGGTTTGCAAACTGCATTCCTTAGTCTTTTTAAGTTTAAGTTCAGAAATCATCTTCAGATATATAACCTTCTTAAGTTCGCAGACTAGGTTCGCGGACATAAGCAACCGGGCAGAGTTTACAAACTCTAGTAGAAAATCTCGGCAAAAAACCTTTCGCTGGTTCGCAGACTGGGTTCGCGGACGCAGCTAGTTCGTCAACTCCAGCAGAATTTCTCGAGATGAGAAGTTCGACAGTTCGTGGACTGAGTTCGCAAACTTGGCAAAGCCATTCTTCCGGTTTCTCTTGATCAACAAAGTTCGAAAACTTTGGTAGGACTTATACATAAATGTGTTTCCACAACAATGCTTATGTCCATCATTGGTTATGTAATCTAAACTTTCATTTCAATCATTGAAACATTCTTAGAGGACGTTATATAATTGTTACACCATTTCTCGTCAAAGAAATTTTCAAAGTGATTGAAATATATCATGACTTTCGTCACTAGGTAAACTTAAACTTGATCGAAGCGAAACGCTTACCAACACATATTTCGAGATATAGATAGGCGAGGTATACTCGGCTCGAAATACCAAATGTATATAATCCAAGTCTATATATATAGAATACGACTTCTTGTCTCAAAGTGTAGGAGATAGAGTAGATAGACTTTTGAGTGATAAATAAGTTCAAGTCTTCACATACCTTGTTGTCGAGAAGTTTCACCGGTTCCTTGAGTAGTTCTTCTGCTTGTACGATGAATCGCCATGAAGTCCTTGAGCTCAACTACACTTTTTATCCTAGTCCGAGACTTATCTATAATAGACTAGAAATCAAGACTTATAGTTTTGATCACTAACATTGACAAACATGCTTGAGATAACAACGCATGCGAGTTCGACCGAGCAATGCTCTAACAACAAACACTTGAAGAAGTGAAGAAATAAGAAGCTACAACGACAACATCATCCTTCCACTTGAGATTAGTGATATTTGACTTGAATTGTTTCATTCCCTAACGTATCTTTCAAGTCGTTCATATTGAAAACAAAACTGCGAAGCATGAACACTCTAGATAGACATAGTATTAAGGAATACAATACGAGGTTTATTGCTTAACCATTAAAATTTGTAGATAAGACATCGACATAATCATTTAAATGCTATTGTGATTATGTATGTGTATGAGGTGAGGATTTCATCCTAGGAAACAATGTTTTACATGTGTTTTAAGGAAGTAAATTTATGAACTTGTTTTTTGAATCGAAAAGGAAATCGCCAGGAGTTATTGGTATTGTTATTCATTGCATATCTTGTGAAAAACCAATATGTGTGATTAGTATAACCGCTCATTACTTGTTTATGTTCTTGGTAAAACTATTCACAAAGGCCTGACTTTTGTATTGGTATGACTTTTATTAGTGAAACTGATCTTAAGTAATCACCTGAGATGGTATGATCGAGTTTGTGATTTTGTGTATGACCGACTCCGGGTAAAGGGGAACCGATCCTAGTAAGAGGTGCAACATATCACAAAAGGGAATCGATCCTTGTATGAGGTGCAACATGTTTTAGCATAAAGGGGAACCGATCCTATGGACATGTGCAACACGTTTTTAGGCAAATGGGAACCGATCACATGGACATGTGCAACACATTCAAGTTAGATACCATATATATGCGGGGAACCGATCCTAGTACCTAGTCAACCAAATTGTTGGAAAGCTAGTGTGACTATGCACAATACTCACATGGAGGTAGAACCGTGAAACCCATCATTTGTAATTGAGTGTTCTTGATCAATCACATAGTTCTTGAAAGTCAGATGAACCAATTCTAAACTTGTTTGGAAGTGTGGCAAATCGGTTTCAAGGTTGTAAATATGAAAGAGGACTTACAAAGTAAGGATGTCGACATACTTTGAACATGTGCAGTAACGCTAATCTTTAATTGTTCAAAGTTATTCCTTAATAGCTAAAAGAAGAAAATCCTAGGATCGATACATAAATAAGTTAAAAATCTTTTATTTAAGGTTTTTAATTTTATTTTAGGAAAATGAGAATTAGTAATGTGCATTTACTAGTTAGAGATTTACCAAAGAGATTTTCGGTCAATACTTTGGACAGAGCATTTCCAGGAATTATGGAAACCGAATTTGGAATATATTGCATATCTTGAGAATATTTTCGGTTTTGGAAATTCCTTGGTGTCCAAACTTCCTTGTCTATAAATATGAAATTTGCATTTCTAACAAACTAATCCTTCGTGATAGCAAACTTCCTCAGTTGTGTTGTTACTGGTGAAGCCGCCTATTCGGAGAGGAGAGTAACCTAATTAGGCGAAATCTCTTACTGCCGCTCAGTTTAAAGTCTTCTTTGGGATTGAGAAGCTCTATTAGTACCGTTGGTGGGAAACTAGATAATTGCGGTTTATCTTTTATTTTCGATTGATTTGATTGACTAGTGGTTGAAATTTGATTGCACTTAGTTTGTTTATGCTTGAGAATCTTCTCTTCTGATATAAGATTCACTCAAACTAGATCAAAGTTTCGACAGGGATCTTTAGACTGTTTGTAGATCTAAAGACGTCTTGTGATAATCCATTGTTAACAGACTCTGTTCTATGCGTGATTGATCATAAGAGATTCAAGTTGTTGTGTGCAGGTGTTTATTGAAGATCTAAGAAGATTTGAAGACAAAAAAGATATTGAAGATTTCAGATTTGGGGTTCATAATCTTTGGTGTGCACAATACTTGTTTCGGTATAGAGGATCCAACTATAATCGGTTTATCCTTGTGGTAGATTAGATTGATTAGTTGTGTAGATCGTCATCAATACAATTCTTTGTGATTAAAAGTATTGATTGAAAAATCTTAACAATTATCTTTGGTAGTTGATCATAAGATAGATCTAAGAACCCGACGAAGGAGTTTATTGAGATAAATAAAAGAGCCTTTGTCGAACTAACATCACTTGGTTGAAAAGAGTTGCTACCAAATAGAATTGTTGTTCCAAGTACGAACCAAAGGAATTATTCCAAGTACGTGACTTATTCATAAGTTGGAGGTGTGGGAATACAAACGGAACTAGGTGAACTATAGGTTTAGTTACTTGGTCTCAATTATGCGAAGTTGGTTTGATTTTGTATAGCGGCTCAATCCTGAGAGTATTCAATTCTGGACAAGGTCCCAGGGTTTTTTTGCTTTTGCGGTTTCCTCGTTAACAAAATCTTGTTGTGTCTTTTACTTTTCTATTTCCGCAATTATAATTGTTTTTATTATAATTAGAAGTAAAATACACAATCTTTAATTCCTATTTACTTGATAGTAATCCTATTGTGTTTGGTTAAGTTCGAACCTCTTATCAAGTAAACATACTTCGTTGTTGTATTTTCTCGATCTCATATCCATAGACGATCACACGAAGTGTGAACCGATTAGTTGTATTGTTTCGACTCAGTCCATAGACAATCACTTTCGGAGAAAGGACTTATAGGTAGGAAAAGTTCTAGCTTGAGGTATATTTGGGTACCCTCGCCTTTTCACAAAGTAGTATCTTTTAGAATATCAAAAAATAGTTTTCCATAATTTCTAAATCTATTTCAATTCTTTTGCAAATCTTTTCTATTTAAGATAGATAACTTATCTTAGTTAACTTTCAAAACCTTAAACCTAGTTACTTCTCTATATATAATCCATATACTATAACGTTATAGATTCAAGTTCTCTGTGAGTCTCTAACACCTCCTATTCTAGAGGCTCCAAAATAAAAATATAGCTACATCAGAAGAGAATTCTTCAGCTGTAAGTGATGTTGTTCGTGTCAGACCTTCAAATGATCCAGGATGGAGCTACGTTCAACCCGTTGATGAAGACAAAGAGGTTGTAAAGTGTGACTTATGTGGTCATGTGTCTAGAGGAGGTATTAAGCGATTTAAATACCATTTAGTTGGTGATTATAAAACTTTTAATTGTAAGTGGGTTAGTAAGTGTAAGGAAGTTACTAATTTAACCAAAGATGAGATCTATGGTTATATGACCGCAAAAGATGCTGCAACTGAAGCAAAGAAGATACAAAAGGCAAAAAATGTTGATATCAATATATATGATGATGAACTAGAAGAAATGGGATGTCAATCGAGTGTTATGGTGAAGAAGAAGGGACCTATGGATAGTTTTCTAGCTCCAATTGATGGTGGATCCGCTCCAAAAGTTCCAACCACATCCATGAACAAAAAAGCTTTGGAGGTTGCTCGCTCGTTGATTGCTGATTTTCTTTTATGAGAACGGTGTATCATTCAACTGTGCTAATTCAGAAAGCTATACAAGGATGTACAAAGCTACAGTGCAGTTCCATATACTAAAACAAAAAGTAGATGATACAAGAAAGTGGATCAATGATTTCAAAATACATTGGGAGACATACGGGGTTACATCATGACTAATTGGTGGACTGACGGCAAGCGCAGAACACTTATCAATTTCTTGGTGAACTGTCCTAAAGGTACCGTGTAACACACCGTGTCTTCTTCTCGGGTTTAACCAAATCCGTTAACCCAATTCTGCACTTTGAATATCTAAAACTCTTCTTTTGAAATTTTTAGGCTGCCTTAAGAATAAATGTCAATGCCTAATAGAAAAGCCTGCCTTATGTTAAACCCTTGGGGTGCTATAATAGTGACCCATGCATCTGGGCACATGTCACATTTTTTTCTTCTAATACACAAAAATGAGAAACCGGAGAGAACGAGGGGGAATTTTCTTTTTATCTTTCACCTTCTTATCTTCTTCCCATTTCTCGTTGGTCTCCCGAGTGATAGTAGGACTCTGAAATTGAAATTCTTTGAACAGTTGTTGCTAGGGAATCAAGCTATAACTTTTTTTATATACATACTCGATTATAGTGATTTTTCCGTAAATTAGGATTGCAGAAATTAGCAAGATTACATACTGATGAAATCAGTTGCGGCCACGGGATTTGCTGGTGTTCTTGGATGTGGTAACATGGATTTGAATACAAGAAGGACTTGGCATAACTGATAATAGTTTATTAGAGTTTCAAAACAAGGACTGAAAAACACTAGTTGTTGCCGTTGGTTTTAAGCTATGTTGTGCAAAGCGTCGCCTAGACGGCCAAAAGTGGCATTATTTTCCACTGGGCGCCACGCAATGGTAAAGAAGATGCCACTTTAAAAGGGGGCTCCTGGGTGACGCTTTTATGGGCGCCCAAGCCAAGGCACCGGTTTTCAGTGCGCCTAAAAGGCATTTTTCCAAAAATATAACTCAATTTTTCTGTCAAACCCTTAAGATATCTTCTCTCATATCTGATATAATTGTAACTTTACTGAAATAAATGTGTAATTATCTAAACAACTGTTATGCAAGAAAAAATCACCATTAATTAGTCAATTTCCATTAATTTTGGTAAATATAATACTAATCTGGTATTCCTACGTTATGTTTATATCCTAATCAATCTCCATTGATTTTGGTATTTCTGGTAATTTTGGTATTTTAATTATATTACTTTGGTAAATGTATAGCATTCCTATTTGTGTAACTATTATAGTTATACGCCACGGCTTCGCTGCGGCTCGGGATGCGGCGTCGGGGGTAACAACATAGGTTTTAAGCGATAAATGGTGTGGATTTTGAACGTTTTGGAGTTTTGATATAGTTGGTAACTTGGGTTCTTTTTAGAAATCGAATTTGCAGGGAAGGATTGTATAAAAAGGTGCTTGATACTACAAGGAGACATGCATTTCTAGACCACCACAAAGCTGCATGTCATGTGTTCGATAAAAATCCTAAGATAAGAACAGAAAAGGTAATTGCTTTGTCTTCTTTTAATGTATTAAGTTTTATTGTTTCACTAATGAATGGGATTCAAATCCAATGGTATACTGTTAATTGATAAGTGAGAAATGCTGGTGCTTAGTATAATTTGTTTTTTTAAGTCCTGGATATATGCCTTTGTCTAAGGTTTAAGCTAGTAATATATTATCATCATTTATGCGTTGTTGTTGATCTTACTGTATTAGCATTCCGTTGTATGTTTGAGATGCTTTCTAAATTGCTTGAGATGTGATATGTCTAAACAATCAGTAGAAACTATAAAAGTGGTGGCTATTTACTTCCTTGAGATTTCCTAATTCATATTTGGTCTAGTCAAACAGCATTATTGGATTCATTCAGTGTAAAGCTTGATAATACATACTGTGTGTACCCAATGTAAATTATGGTGTGTATGAGTCAAGATGCCAGTGTTATCTGCCACCCTAGACTGCCAGTCGTAACTGCAGTTATGAATCACCAATTTTTGGTTGTTATTTCATGTGCGAACTTTTCTCGTAAATCCTAAAGAAGATTCGAGAAAGTATTAGAGTCAATCTTCTCATAGGTTGGATAAGTAATATGACCGGAAATGTCTCAAAAGAAACTTATCTAAAGATTCGATTAACCTATAAAAGGAAAACCAAAATCCTAAGAAAGTTATGCGATCAAACCTAGAAAACTCACCTGCAAAATACTTGAGACTAACTTGAGCGTCAGAGTATTTGTTTTGCATGTACCCCTCTGTGTGCTTGGTGAAGATAGCTGCGGAGATCATCAAGTTCAACTAAATTGTTGAGGTAAGATATTTCTTGCCCAAACAACTGGCGCCGACCTAGGGGAAGATTGTTAGCACGATTGTTTTACCTGAGATAAGAAGATGTCAAAAGTCAGGAACATAACTCAGAAAAAGAACCTCAACTGGCAGTAGTCATGGGGTGGCAGACGGGCTCAATAGCTGGAAAAGGCAGCCAACGCCAATACGTGAAGAAATACCGTCAGATGATGAGAGGATGATGGATGATGCCCTGTTGGAGGATGGTGAAATACCAGACAACAGAAAAACTGGAGATCATGCGGATGATCAGTATGATCGAGATTCCTCGCAGATGGAGAAATCCAAGTCAAGGGAGATACCAGTGACTGACTCGCGATCCCTAAGGGAAGAAAAAAAAGTTGATGAGACTCCGGCAAGTTCAGTGTTAACTAAAGAAGCTGGAGAAAGAAAATGATCGTCTGAAATCAGAGCTTGGAAAGAATAAAATTCATGTGGAATGGTCTTACGCCTCGCATACTGGGGGATACACGTCAACCAACACATGGTTCACTTCGAACCGGCGCGTCTGGCATCGTTTAGGAGATAATGGTAACCGGACTAATGTTGATGGTAACAAGACCGGACAGAGAAAAGTTATTAACCTTGAACAGTCTCCACGACACTAGATTCATGGCCACTAGGATATTTCCTAGGCTCTCGAATCAATGGAGGAGGGAAGGTATCCACGGAGCCGCTACCGATAGCCGCCAGACTGGTTTGGAGAGCAGTGATCGACACTATGAACTTGATCGCCAGAGGCGATATCCGCAATCTGACGCCTATGAAGGTATCAAATAATCACCATCATATGGCAGCAGAAGGCTTCAATCTGAAGTCAGAGTCCCTCAACGCAAAAGAAGGCGTGAGGAAGAGAACTATCACAACGATGTTTCAGCAGGCGAGAGATTGAGCGACCGACGACTCCGAAAAATGATCGAGAAATGTCTTTTACAAAAGGATTCACGTGAAGATAAGTTGCAGCGGATCCGTTGTGCAGCTGGATCTCCTTTCATGGATAACATCAGGCAGTATCGACCTCCACACAACTTCATGGTTCCAAAACTATCATAGTTTGATGAAAAGTCGGACGTCCCAAATCAACATATTTTGCTTTATGAGACTGCAATGACGTTGTGGGAGTTTAGTGACGAACTAATGTGCAAAATGTTTCCTCAAACACTGACCGACGGGGCCATAATCTGGTTTAACCAGTTAAAGTCACGACCGATTGGGACGTATGAAAAGTTAGTCGAAATTTTTTGCGAACACTACAATTATAATCGACAGGGAAGAAAAAATTCTCACTCCTTGTTTATGCTACATCAGCGAAAAGGTGGAGGAATTAGGCAGTTTCTTCAGCGTTTCAAGCAGGAGTTGGCAGAGGTCGTAGATGAAAGTGACGAAACAGCTATAGAAGCTTTCAGGCAAGCATTCCCATGGGATCTCAATGGGATGTACAATTCCTTGACTCGCAAGCCTGCAAAAAATCTTGAGGAGCTATATGATCGTGCGGAAGAATATGCTCGAGTTGCAGACGATCAGAAAGCGCGAGAGGCTAGGGATGTTGATATCACAGCTTGCAACTCGCAGTCAAAAGGAGGAGGCAAGAAATCCAAGTTGAAGAATCATCCAAAAGGACAACCTAATGAACGGACAGAAGCTGGTGAAAAAACTCCGAAACAGGAAAAGAAACTGACACCTCCGAATATTGGGTTGTCAGAGTTGTATGAGAAGATCAAACGAGAGCTAAAGACACCACGTCCGTTGCCAGCTGACACCCGCGACAAGCGAGATAAAAATAAATATTGTGCATATCAAAAGGATATCGGTCATACAGCTGACAGTTGCGGTGCACTACAGTTCGAAGTGCAGGGGTTGATCGACAATGGTTTGCTGCAAGAGTATGTCAAGAAAGAATTACATCCCACTCAAGTGAATTTGGCCTTGTCTCGAGTAATCAATGTCAGCCATGCGAGAATTAACTCGATTGCAAGACGAGCTTCTGTAGATGCGTCCAAGATTAAGCTAAGGCAGATTAAAGAATGGTACATCGTGAATAACATTGATTTCGCTAATGGCCATGGTGCAGAGACATTGGAAGTCGGGTGCAAAAAGATCGAATTTACTGAGGAAGACATGAAAGGTATATATTACCCTCATAACGATGCAGTTGTTATTAGCGCCTGGATTGGAATGTTTCGCGTGCACCGTGTTTTAGCAGATAGCGGTAGTTCTGTGAGTGTAATATTCTCGGGAGCTTATTCTTCGATGAACTTGTCCCATGACCTTATTGAGGAGGATGGGAATCCAATAATTGGGTTAGCGGGGAAGTGACCAAAGCAGTTGGGAAAGTTAGACTTCCTGTGACAGTAGGAAACAAATCTGTTGTTGAGAATTTCCTATTGCTAGACAGTCGCGCCCCTTACAATGCAATTCTAGGTCGAGATTGGATAATTGCCATGGGGGCAGTTGCCTCATCATTTCATCAGTGTTTGAAGTGTCTCACTACTAATGGATTAGTGAAGGTCAGAAGTGATCAAATGACAGCTCATGAGTGCCATGAAAATGCGATGGAAGAGTACCGCAAGTATGAAATGAGGGGACATCATATCCTCCACGCTGAAAATAAATATCAATTACAAAAGACTCCTCCATCTGAATCGTACGCAGGTGAAGATGCAGCTGAACCGCCTTCGGTTGAAAAACTTGTAGAAATTCAGATCGGAGGATAAAGTTATCAGACCACGTTAGCAGGGGCAGACTTACTCGCGCACGAACTTGGTAGTTTGGTCACTTTATTTAGAGCAAACAAGGACGTATTTTCTTGGAGCTCCAGCGAGATGCCGGGGATAGATCCTCTTGTAGCGTGTCATCGTCTCGACATCAATGAAAACTTCCGCCCCGTCCGGCAGAAACATGTCACCAAGCAAGAAGGCGGCAGTAGCAGAGGTGATTGATAAACTTTTGGAAGCCGGTTTTATTCGCCCAGTTCAATACCCGCAATGGCTAGATAGAATGTAGCAGTTCCAAAGAAGAATGGAAAGATTCGTATGTGCATAGATTTTACTAATCTAAATAAGCCTTGTCCAAGTAACCCCTACCCGTTTCCAAGAATAAGTGACATGGTTGACGCTACATCTGGGTATGGAAGATTATCATTTATGGACGGGTTCTCGGGATATAATTAAATCCCCTTCCATAAAGATGACCAAGAACACACTGCATTCATCACAGATCAGGGTGTTTATTGTTATATCGTCATGCCGCTCGGGCCTGAAAATGCTGGAGCGACATATCAACATCTCGTGGACATCATGTTCAAAGATTGAATGGGAAAAACAATGGAAGTCTACATTGATGATATGGTGGTTAAGTCCAAACAAGTAGAGTCACACTTACTTGACTTGCAACGGACATTTGATCGCTTGAGGCAATATCACATGAAGCTACACCCAGCAAAATGCTCGTTTGGATTATCGTCAGGAAAATTTCTTGGATACTTGATGACTCACAGAGGAATCGTGGCGAATACGGATCAGATCAGAGATATTCAAGATATGCCATCTCCAAAGACAAAGAAAGAAGTCCAAAAGTTGACGGGGAGGCTGGATGCAATAAGTCAGTTTATCTCTCGACTGTCAGATCGATGTAAACCATTCTTCGATATCTTGAGGAAAGCTGCAACTTTCTGGTGGACAAGCGAGTGTGAAGATGCATTGCAATAAATCAAATGATACTTAACATCCCCGCCAGTTCTGGCTAGTCCAAAAAAAGGGAAACCGGTTGGGGTTTATCTGGCAGCAACTGATCATGCTGTTAGTGCAGTTTTATTCGTGACTGATCATATGGAGAAATCAGTTTACTTCGTTAGTAAATCTCTAACGGGGGCGGAAACTCGGTATTCTAGAATCGAGAAGATTGCACTGGCATTGCTTCAGGCATCGCGACGCCTCAAACCTTATTTCGAAGGAAGGGTCATTAAGGTTTACTCTGAATATCCATTGAAAAAGATTTTAGAACGAGCCGATGATGGAAGCCGACTAGCTACTTGTGCAAACTTTTTGGGAGCTTATTGTATCCATTATGAATCTAGAACTGCTGAGAAGGGTCATGCACTGGCATCCCTTCTCGCTGATTTTTCAGTCGATGATATCAACACAGTGGTCGATGAGGAAGAGCTTCTGCAAAGGCCTGAAGAAGATACCCATACTCAAAATAAGCTCGACCTAAATTCAGGTGACAGTGAATCCAATACTTAATGGATAATTGTTACTGAAGGCTCTTCCAATTGCAGTGGAGCTGGCTTTGGGTATGTACTGCTTAGTCCTGAAGGTCTAAAAGTGGAGAAAGCTACGAGGTTAGGTTTCCCAGCGACCAACAATGAAGCAGAATATGAGGCTTCAATAACAGGACTGAAAGTTGTAATACAACTGGGGGCGAAGAATGTTAAACTGATAACTGACTCAATGTTAGTGGTTAACCAGTTCTTAGGTACATACAAAGCTAAGGAAGATATTATTTTGTCTTACCTAGATGTTGTTCATCGGCTATCCAGTGAATTAAAAAAAAATTCAATCCAACAACGACAACGAGAAGATAACAGGCATGATGATGCCTTAGCTTATTTGTCCTCTGCTGTAGACAAAAACCTAACTCGATTCGTCGTGGTTGACTTTCAAGAGCTACCTAGCATCTCCGAGAACCATTCTATCCAGGTTCTCGAACAAGCTAGTGGGGGCGAGATGCATGGATATATGCTGGATACAATAATACCGACCTAGATGCTATGGATATAGATAGTCAGGCGGAAGAGCCAGAAACTCTTACTGACAGTAGCATAGATTGGCGAGATCCTTATTTGCGATATCTGACAACCAAAGAGCTCCCACAAAACAAGTAGCTCGCTTCAAAGGTAACCAAGAATACATGGCGGTATGTTTTGATCAAAGGAAATTTGTATCGAAAACCAGTAGCTTTGGAACCTTTCTTGAGATGCATTTCTGAAGACGAAGCACAAACAATTATGGCGGAAGCCCATGAAGGAGTTTGTGGGAATCACACAGGTGGACGTAGTATGGCACATATAATGTTATCCCATGGATTTTCCAGGCCATTCATGCAGAGAGACGCTAAGGAATATGCAAAAAAATGTGTCGCTGGTAAGGAGCATGCCCCGATTTCAAAAAGGCCAGCAAATGAATTGCGTCCAATTTTGAGTCCATGGCATTTCCCCAAGTGGGGATTGGACATAGTCGGACCTCTACCCCGAGCCCCAGTAGGAGTGAAGTTTGTGCTGGCAGCCACAGATTATTTTACTAAATGGGTGGAAGTTGTAGCACTTGTGCAGGTGGAAGACACGATGTGAAATAACACAGACACCAGAAATTTTGTTAACAAGGAAACCGCAAATGCAAAAAAACCGCAGGACCTAGTCCAGATTGAACACACACTGTATTAAGCCGTTACAGATACTAGCCTACTCCAAACTAACTTCGAACTGGACTGTAGTTGAACCCCAATCAGTCTTCCACTGATCCAAGATACAGTTGCACTCCCTACGCCTCTGATCCCAGCATGATACTGCGGACTTGATCCCCTTAGCTGATCTCACCAAAAACTAAGAGTTGCTACGACCCAAAATCGCAGGCTTTGACAATAAAAAAATCTGTCTCACACAGACAAGTCTATCAAAGGATCAATCTGTTTCCCACGGATAAAACCTAAAGTTTTTGTTCCGTCTTTTGATAATAATCAAGGTGAACAGGAACCAATTGATAATCCGGTCTTATATTCCTAAAGAACAACCTAGATAAATCAATCACCTCACAACAATCTTAATCGTATGGTAGCTAAACAAGATGTTGCGGAATCACAAACAATGAGACGAAGATGTTTGTGATTACTTTTTATATCTTTCCTATCGGAGATATCAATCTCAAGCCAATCAATCTGATTGTACTCGTACGATAGAAGATGCAAGATCAGATCACACAACTACGATAAAAGTAGTATAGGTCTGGCTTCACAATCCCAATGAAGTCTTTAAGTCGTTAACCTGGTTTTAGAAGAAGAAAACTAAAGGTTAAAGGAGAATCGACTCTAGCACGCAAACTAGTATCACATGTAATGTATGGGGATTAGTTTTGCAGAGTTGCTAGATATCCCCTAATATAGTCTTTCAAATCAGGTTTCGCCTTGGTCACAAAGAAAACAATATCCACCGTTAGATGAAAACCTGATTTAGATTCAAGCTAATATTTCTCAACCGTTAGATCGAAAACATAGCTTGTTATACACAAATGAAATGCACGCTTCTAGGTTTGTTAACCGTACACAAACGTGTACATTGTTGGTTCAATAATAGTTAACCAAAATGTTAGCCATATGAGCATTTCATACCAACCATATTCTTCTTCACCATAACTAGTTCAAATGACTCAAATGAACTAGTTAGAGAGTTGTTCAATTGCAAGGAAATCTTATGTACTACACAAGATACAATTGAAGAAAAGATGATTTGATGCTCTCGAATAGGTTCATGAACTTTATAGCCACGGTTTGAAAATTGCATTTCTTAGTCTTTATAAGTTTAAGTTCAGAAATCATCTTCAGATATATAACCTTCTTAAGTTCGCACACTAGGTTCGCGGACTTAAGCAACCGGACAGAGTTTACAAACTCCAACTGAAAATCTCGGCAAAGACTTTCCGCCGGTTCGCGGACTGGGTTTGCGAACTGGTACTCACGCAACTAGTTTGTCAACTCCAGTAGAATTTCTCGGGATGAGAAGTTCGGCAGTTCACGGACTGAGTTCGCGGACTTGGCAACAAGCCATTCTTCCGGTTTCTCTTGATCAACAAAGTTCGCAAACTTTGGTTCAAGGGATAAGACTTATGCACATATGTGTTTCCACAAAAATACTTATGTCCATCGTTGGTTATGTAATCTAAACTCTCATTCCAATCATTGAAACATTCTTAGAGGACGTTATGTAGTTGTTACACCATTTCTCGTCAAAGCAATTTTCAAAGTGATTGAAACATATCATGAATTTCGTCACTAGGTAAAGATAAACATGGTCGAAGCAAAAATATTACCAACACATATTTGGATATATAGATAGGCGAGGTATACTCGCCTCGAAATACCATGTGTATAATCTAAGTCTATATATATAGCATAAGACTTTTTGTCTCAAGAAAGTGGGAGATAGAATAGATAGAATTTTGAGTAATAGATAAGTTCAAGTCTTCACATACCTTTTTATCGAGAAGTTCCACCGGTTCCTTGAGTAGTTCTTCTACTTGTATGATGAATCACCATGAAGTCCTTGAGCTCAACTACACTTTCTATCCTAATCCGAGACTTAGCTATAGTATACTAGAAATCAAGACTTATAGTTTTGATCACTAACATTGACAAACATGCTTGATATAGCAACGCATGCGAGTTCGACCGAGCAATGCTCTAACAATCTCCACCTTTGTCAATTTTAGTGACAAAACTATCAATACATATGGAATACAAAAAAGATAAAGAAACTTTAGTAGATCCTATTCCACATGTCTAATCTCCAACATTCCTCAAAATCTTCGTCACTTCCAAGTACTCCAATGATCCCAAAGGTTGTAAGTTTAGCATCACCGTTGTTGAAGATCCGTAGCTATAATAATGAGAAAGCATCGGTCTCCATCATTGTTATACAGTGTCATAGTATTATTACACAGTGTCAAAGTCCAATTGTATCACAACTTCAACAATAATACTATGGTGATATGTATCACTCCCCCTTAGTCAATACTCTATCTCACATGGAAACCACTCCCCCTTACACAATGATCCGAAAACCATATGTATTTGTAGTGTGAACTACATATTAATTCT
>NC_039368.1:68013327-68013619 GCF_003573695.1 Papaver somniferum | reverse complement strand
CTAATATAGTCTTTCAAATCAGGTTTCGCCTTGGTCACAAAGAAAACAATATCCACCGTTAGATGAAAACCTGATTTAGATTCAAGCTAATATTTCTCAACCGTTAGATCGAAAACATAGCTTGTTATACACAAATGAAATGCACGCTTCTAGGTTTGTTAACCGTACACAAACGTGTACATTGTTGGTTCAATAATAGTTAACCAAAATGTTAGCCATATGAGCATTTCATACCAACCATATTCTTCTTCACCATAACTAGTTCAAATGACTCAAATGAACTAGTTAGAGA
>NC_039368.1:67988400-68013317 GCF_003573695.1 Papaver somniferum | reverse complement strand
ATCATTGTTATACAGTGTCATAGTATTATTACACAGTGTCAAAGTCCAATTGTATCACAACTTCAACAATAATACTATGGTGATATGTATCACTCCCCCTTAGTCAATACTCTATCTCACATGGAAACCACTCCCCCTTACACAATGATCCGAAAACCATATGTATTTGTAGTGTGAACTACATATTAATTCTACCCCTTTTTGTCAATAAAATTGGCAAAGGTACAAGAATGGGATCATAATGAAATTTCCGTAAGAGACATTTCATGACTAAAAGAAAAAAAAAATACATACCATCTAATTTAGATGCAATCATATAGCCGAAGCTAATAGCATTCATCAAGGAGTTTAAAGATACAATATAACCCCTCTAAAATTCCACAGCCTCACACCCCTCAAGATATGACCATTAAGCACAAGTTCAAAAGAACTCTCCCCCATTTGATGTCATTCTTGAAAGAACAACAAAAGCGACCTTAATTTCAAAAGAAAAGAAGGATTTTTATTGGTCACCAAAAACCATGAGAATGATTTTCTATATCCAAAAACTCAATCAAATTAATCACAAGTAAACCCATGATTAATTTAATCGGAATACGCAACCAAATTAAACACATAAAGTGATCAATTCAATGGATTGTACTCAACATAAGATAACTTACGGAGCTACGACTAAGTTAACCATAAGATAATGATTAGCTTAACCGTTCATATACTCAACACAAGAAAAACTTATGGAGTCACGAAAATACTCAACTAGATTAATTACAAGAGAACCCATAATTAATCTAATTGGAATACACAACCAAACTAATTACAAAAGTAATCAATTTAATTGTCATTTATTTTGCTCGACATAAGAATACCTACGGAGCAATAACTAAATAACCAAACAAGATGATTAATTTAGTTCAATATGCTCGACATAACATATCTCACGGAACAACAACTAATCTAAGAAAATCAACAATAACATAATATGATAATGTTGAAGCACAAGATGATTAATTTAGTTCAATAATGCTCGACATAAGATACATTACAGAGCCTCACAGTAATACATAAAATATGGATCAGGGATGATCAATACTGCGGAATACACAAGGATTTATTCTATCTTCAATCACTATTTGCATAATGACAATAATAGAGATAATCCTTGGAAACAAAATATTTTAACCTATCTTCCATCAAATAATTGACAATCTAGGCTTAACTTTTGCATTTGTCAAAATTCCATTCATTCTTTTACCAGTACGTGAATACCGAACACGAACGACTTTACTTTTGACAAAGTATGGGACAAACATGGTTCACGGACGTAAACACCAATATCCCATAACAAATTACAATATATCAAATCATAAAGATTAATATTGCAAAAACATCATCCTCCAAAAATTTTATAATTTTATAACAATAAACCTAAAAAAGAATAAGAAGATGAAAAATAATAGCTATGTGTAGTCACAATCATTGCTATTCAAGCACTAGTTATTCTTCCAACTAAACCAAAAAGAAGACATACTAGGAAACAATATCTTTGAGAAATTCCTTATCATTCCCGAACTCCTTGTCGTCAACAGCCATTGGAATATAAGGTTCGTGGAGGAAGGAGTCAATAACAACAAACCGTCTTGGCTGATGATGTCGAACCAGGGCCTTCTGAATTTCCAAAGATCTTAAAATTCAAGTCTTTATTTCACTAATCTCCTTTCTTACTTCCTTCAACTCATCAAGAACATCGTAAAACTTCTGAGAGTTAGAAGGGACAGCCCTTGGTTTTCTTGTATTCCTCCTCTTTCTTTTCAAGGAAGGAGTTACCGGAGATTTCTCTTTTTCCTTGATTGATGGCTTAGAGAACAGTTATAAACAACTGGTTTTTGTGAGTGGAATTCACAATATCATCAAGCAGTCTTAAGATATAAAGGATGTCAGAGAGGAAAAAGAAATGTAGGGTTCGGAACCTTTAAACAGGTTCGTGGACGCCCAATTCTAAACCCTATAAAGAGTAGAATTGTCGATAATAACCCTTTACTTTATTTGATAGACAGGAAAAACAAACCTAAGAAAAAAACTTTTCCTAAAGCCTGAGCGGTACACAATCTTATCTCTTTGGATCAGGCACATGAGACAAGATTTACCAAACAACACAATTAATTTGTGATGTGGTGAACAACAATTTGTCCACCATTTTCCTCTTGAGAGGAATCCTCTGACTTCTGTCTATCAAAGCGATTTGACCATACCTTCTTATTTAATGGTCTTATGTTGTCTTTGGAACCCAACTTCTTAGACGAAGATAAAATCCTACATACCTCAGCAGTCTTCTGAGCAAGTTTAAGCTTTCTTGCCAATCAATTTTCTCTTCGTTGAAGTTTGTTGGCGTGCCTTACTTGATGTTTGTACTTGTAACATCTTGATAGTTCATGACCCTTCTGAGAACAAAACGACCACGTCAAACTTGGATAGTATTCAGGTATCTGTGGTGTGAAAGCAGCCAAACACATCGTAGATCCTGAAACATTACAACCAGAGTTTCCAAAGGATGGATCAATTGATTCTTCCAGCTTGATTGGATTCTCTTCTTCACCGAAACCATCAAGGTTGATATATGTATTGCTAAAATTATCAAAATCAATGTTTTCACATAGAAGACCAACACTTGATTTCCTATCTTCATCAGAATCATAGATCTCAGACATCTCATCAAGTGTTACAGCAAGACCTTTGTTCCCAGTATATTTTCTACGATTTGGGCACTTTTTTGAAAAATGACCAAAACCTTTACACTTAAAGCACTGTGGCATATCCTCGTCATCAGCCTCGTCAGCATCCCTATTTTTAGGAGGGACGCGATTGTGAGGTTTATCTGACGACATAGGTTTGTCTCTTGAAAACCGTTTACTTCTCTTCAATAGAAGATCCCTAAACTGTCTTGTGATCAAGGAGATCGATTTATCAAGATCTTCTTCCGAAAAATCACCCTCAGACTGATCATCCTCAGAGACATAAAGACTTTAACTTTTATCAAGTAACTTAGTGTTCTTCTGTGCTTTAAAGGCAACATCCTTTCCGATTTTGGATGTATGATCATGATCAAAGATCTTTAGCTTTCCAACCAATTTATTTCTGGAAAGATTATCAAGGTTATTTCCCTCTACGATGGCATGATTCTTAGACTCGTATCTAGATGGCAGTGATCTGAGAATTTTCATCACAATGTCCTTTTCAGAAATAGTCTTACCCAATCCAATAGATGCATTAACAATTTCAGACACTTTGTGATTAAACTCATCTAATGTATCTTCATCTTCCATACGAAGGTTCTCCCAATCAGAATTAAGGTTTTTAAGCCTAGCTTCCTTTTCACTAGAGTTACCTTCAAATACCGTTTCTAAGATATCCTAAGCATCTTTAGACCTAGTGCAATTTGACACATGGTGCTGAAGATTTGGAATAATGGCATGTATGATGGCATTCAAACCGTCGGAATATTTCTTTGCAGCAAGTATCTCGGCTGGATTATATTCACCAATATTCTTGAGAACGTTTACATCTCCAACTGCCACAACGGGAGCATCATAGCCATTAACAACATATACCCATGATTGAAAATCACGTGCTTGAAGAAAAGCTCGCATAACAATTTTCCACCATAAGTAATTAGAGCCATCGAAGACTGGTGGTACGTTAATAGAGATGGCACCTCTGTCCGTAGATTCAGATCGCTACAAACACAGACTTGTAAGTTCTTGAACGTGTTTGCCAGCTCTGATACTTGAAAAAGCGAGAACACCACCCAATATTTCGCGTAGCAATTTGTATGTACTAACTCCGAAAACTATCTTAGAGAATCAACTAGACAGTCAGACTCAATCTAGATAAAAGTATCTCAAGGAGTTAATATCTCTCTCTTGTTTTGATTTACTCGAGCTAATAGAAATCAACGAGTCTTTAATCAAACACAAGGAATAACTTAGATGGTACCAAAGACCAATATCCAAGGATCAATCAATGACAATCAAAAACCAAAGGTTGGATTACTCTAATTGATGATCTAACTCACAAACTGTATTATTTCAATTATAAAGATAAAACAATATATTGCGGAAATTGAAATAACACATACACCAGAAATTTTGTTAACGAGGAAACCGCAAATGCAGAAAAACCCCGGGACCTAGCCCAGATTGAACACACACTGTATTAAGCCGCTACAGATACTAGCCTACTCCAAGCTAACTTCGGACTGGACTGTAGTTGAACCCCAATCAGTCTCTCACTGATCCAAGGTACAGCTGCACTCCCTACGCCTCTAATCCCAGCAGGATACTGCGGACTTGATCCCCTTAGCTGATCTCACAAAAAAATAAGAGTTGCTACGACCCAAAATCACAAGCTTTGACAATAAACAAATCTGTCTCACACAGACAAGTTTATCAAAGGATCAATCTTTTTCCCACGGATAAACCCTAAAGTTTTTGTTCCGTCTTTTGATAATAATCAAGGTGAACAGGAACCAATTGATAATCCGGTCTTATATTCCCGAAGAACAACCTAGATAAATCAATCACCTCACAACAATCTTAATCGTATGGTAGCTAAACAAGATGTTGCGGAATCACAAACAATGAGACGAAGATGTTTGTGATTACTTTTTATATCCTTCCTATCGGAGATATCAATCTCAAGCCAATCAATCTGATTGTACTCGTACGATAGAAGATGCAAGATCAGATCACACAACTACGATAAAAGTAGTATAGGTCTGGCTTCACAATCCCAATGAAGTCTTTAAGTCGTTAACCTGGTTTTAGAAGAAGAAAACTAAAGGTTAAAGGAGAATCGACTCTAGCACGCAAACTAGTATCACATGTAATGTATGGGGATTAGTTTTTCAGAGTTGCTAGATATCCTCTAATATAGTCTTTCAAATCAGGTTTCGCCTTGGTCACAAAGAAAACAATATCCACCGTTAGATGAAAACCTGATTTAGATTCAAGCTAATATTTCTCAACCGTTAGATCGAAAACATAGCTTGTTATACACAAATGAAATGCACGCTTCTAGGTTTGTTAACCGTACACAAACGTGTACATTGTTGGTTCAATAATAGTTAACCAAAATGTTAGCCATATGAGCATTTCATACCAACCATATTCTTCTTCACCATAACTAGTTCAAATGACTCAAATGAACTAGTTAGAGAATTGTTCAATTGCAAGGAAATCTTATGTACTACACAAGATACAATTGAAGAAAAGATGATTTGATGCTCTCGAATAGGTTCATGAACTTTATAGCCACGGTTTGAAAATTGCATTTCTTAGTCTTTATAAGTTTAAGTTCAGAAATCATCTTCAGATATATAACCTTCTTAAGTTCGCACACTAGGTTCGCGGACTTAAGCAACCAGACAGAGTTTACAAACTCCAGCTGAAAATCTCGGCAAAGACTTTCCGCCGGTTCGTGGAATGGGTTCGCGTACTGGTACTCACGCAACTAGTTTGTCAACTCCAGCAGAATTTCTCGGGATGAGAAGCTCGGCAGTTCGCGGACTGAGTTCACGTACTTGGCAACAAGCCATTCTTCCGGTTTCTCTTGATCAACAAAGTTCACAAACTTTGGTTCAAGTGATAGGACTTATGCACATATGTGTTTCCACAACAATACTTATGTCCATCATTGGCTATGTAATCTAAACTCTCATTCCAATCATGGAAACATTCTTAGAGGACGTTATATAGTTGTTACACCATTTCTCGTCAAAGCAATTTTCAAAGTGATTGAAACATATCATGACTTTCGTCACTAGGTAAAGATAAACATGATCGAAGCGAAAAGCTTACCAACACATATTTGGAGATATAGATAGGCGAGGTATTGTCGGCTCGAAATACCAAATGTGTATAATCAAAGTCTATATATATAGCATACGACTTTTTGTCTCAAGAAGTAGGAGATAGAATAGATAGACTTTTGAGCAATAGATAAGTTCAAGTCTTCACATACCTTTTTGTCGAGAAGTTCCACCGGTTCCTTGAGTAGTTCTTTTACTTGTATGATGAATCGCCATGAAGTCCTTGAGCTCAACTACACTTTCTATCCTAGTCCGAGACTTAGCTATAGTAGACTAGAAATCAAGACTTATAGTTTTGATCACTAACATTGACAAACATGCTTGATATAGCAATGCATACGAGTTCTACTGAGCAATGCTCTAACAGTTCCACAGGCTTCTCTCCGTTCATGTTGGCCTATGGTACTGAAGCCGTTATACCAACAGAGATACACCTGAACACTGCAAAAACCCTCGCAGTTAAATCAAAGGTGAATGAACAGATCATGTCTCTTGACAAAAAATTGCTAGAAGAACAACGCGATGAGGCTCTGCGACCCTGATACATTATCAACAATCAATCAAACTGAGCTATGATAAGAGGGTCAAAGAGCGAACGTTTAAACCAGGTGACTATGTGCTGAAAAAGACGCGGGGCAGCAACTATGGAGCCAAACTGTGGTAAGCTCGGAGCAAACTGGGAGGGGCCATACATAGTGGACAGACCTGCTTCAAATGGCTCTTATTATTTGAGAAAACTGGATGGGGAAGTAGACTCAAAACCCTGGAAGCCTTGGAATTCTTTTTATTTGAAAAAAATCTTCCACTAGATCAGTAAATTTCTTTTTAAGCTGTTTCCATTTCATAATAAGAATATCCCCTGTGAGGAAACTTTCTTTGTCTTTAGTAGTTTGATCAAAGTTGTTCAGCATGGAGAAAAACTAATGCATCATTGTAAGTTGACTCCTGATTAAATAATAAGCTATTCTGCTTAATAATTAAGTCGTTGTGGTTGGTTTCATGAAGGATCTGTCTGCATAGCCACCATTCGTTTCCAGCCTTGTCTGCAAGTCACGTCTACCGGCCATCAATCCAGGTCCAAATTTCATTTCATGTTACCATTATTTTGCCATTGTTTTATTGCATACATAGGTATATGAATGAATGAACTTGGAAACACGATGCAATCTTTGAAATGAGTTAATGACCTCATAAAATCATGCTATGGAGCTAACGTTTATCTCAAGGCCCGTTAGTATTGAATGCTGAGACATATACTCTCTACAAAAGAGTGTATAGGTTAATGAATTCACGGTGGTGAGTCAAAATTTCATTGTCTCGTCATCACGAGAACAAATTGCACGAGTCTTATGTATTAGGATTGATCACCCTAAGCGAACATATGACAGCAAATTACATGTGCTTACTGAATTAACGAAACGCGGTCCAAAGAAACCTTACACAGGTGGAAGTGGAGTTAATAATAGTACATGCAAATAACTGAATAGACGGAACCTGTGCGCATTATGACAATAGTAGCGTTCTTAGCATACATGTATACATACGGAGTGGCTAAAGTTAGTCAGGTCTTAATACATGCACTTCTCAATCGAACCATGGATCTTATGAACTGCAAGGAAAAACAAATGAGCAGATTCTTATTGGAAGGACAAGAGATGCGAGAAGGCATTATTCGTTACTTGCGTCCAGATCCGGAACTGAGTGGGACTCTGGTATTATCACCGTCTGCGTGGGGCAGCTGAATTATTACTGCCCAGCAATCCGGATTGGAAGATGATTAAACGAGGAATCAGATGAAGACGTCCCGGATTCGATGACCATCTTTCCTCTGACATGAATAACTCCTGTACAGCCTGGAGTGCGCCTGGAGTGCAAATGTCTTTATGCAAACGCATAACTATAGAAGACTGAGTTCACAGTTACGAACAATGTATATTTGTATTATGAGCCGTATGTACGTCATTTTCACCATGAAAATTATCATTCATAAATACGGTGTTAGAGAAATTATTCTCCCTCATGGCTCCCCTACCGGAAACACCTTGTGCTGCATTTGGTCCAAGAAAGGGGATATGAGAACTGTTCCAAGGGATATTATCGGAAACCCAGATGACGACGAAGGAGATGGGTATGGCTTTTTGGAATTAACCTGTGCTCGAGGATAGGATACTAGTTCGACATGACGAAACGAGGTCTGTGTAATTGGAGTGGCCGAAATTGGGGTTGAAATACGTCTTTGACTCTTATCCCTCTTAAAAATCCACGGCATAATGCTATCTGGAAATGAAACATCAAACAACTGGGAGGATTGAAGAGTCTGTCTATTCTTTTGAAGCTCTCAACGTCGCATGACAGTAGACCTACCCTTTGGGAGGAATTGCTAAAAAAGAGCAAAATAAAACAAGTAACATATAAGCGTGTCATCACATACTAATATCTGTAGAAAGGAAATGCAGCTGAAGCAGAGTGCAGCAACTTACAAACAGCATTGGCTAGTTTCCAAGACAAATCGAGTTGGTGTGCATTCCGCCAGTTGCGGAATCTAAAGCATAGACTCTCTCAGTTTCTATAACTTCATAGGAACCCGTCCGAATAATTGTCAATCCTCCAGAAGCAGTAGAAGCGCTTTCTACCATCACCATATACACGAGGAAAAATGAGCTGTTGGCGAAGAAATTATTTCATTCACATCGATAATATTGCCACTGATACTGATGGATGGTCAGCATCGGCACAAAGAGGTTGGGGGCGTCTGATCTCGCTTATTTATTTCTTAACCCCATAATTGATTATGGGTTAAGAGGGGCGATGTGTGTACCCAATGTAAATTATGGTGCGTATGAGTCAGCCCGCCAGTTCAAGATACCAGTCCTATCTGCCACCCTAGACTGCCAGTCGTAACTGCAGTTATGAATCACCAATTTTTGGTTATTATTTCATGTGCGAACTTTTCTCGTAAACCTTAAAGAAGATTCGAGAAAGTATTAGAGTCGATCTTCTCATAGGTTAGATAAGTAACATGACTGGAAATGTCTCAAAAGAGACTCATCTAGAGATTCGATTAACCTATAAAAGGAAAACCAAAATCCTATGAAAGGTATGCGATCAAACCCTAGAAATCTCACCTGCAAAATAATTGAGACTAACTTGAGCGTCGGAGTATTTGTTTTGCAGGTACCCCGTTTGTGTGCTTGGTGAAGATAGCTGCCGAGATCATCAAGTTCAACTAAATTGTTGAGGTAAGATATTTCTTGCCCAAACACATACACTTGGTGTGAATTGCCTAGTATTTCCTAATCATGGTTGTAGTGAGATGATTTGTAGTTACATGCTATAAATGTCATTTAAGCTATACGGGAGTAAGAGTAATGGAAAATGCGGATCACTGTGCATAATGGAAAATGCGTATTTCCTTGCGATCTTTTAAGCTATACGGGAGTAAGAGTTGGTAGTACTATGTTGATACTTTGAGGCAATAAATTGATGGATAACTATATGAAGTACTAATTTCAAATTTGTGGAATGAATATGGAACTTTTGATAGATGAAGTAGCTACTCCTCATGTTCCTCTTGAGCACTGAATTTGCAACATGCTGACTAAATTTCGTTTTTCATGTCAACGTACTACAGTCCTAAACATGTCAAGAACTGTAGCAATTGGTCGACATCTAGGTGATGCTTTCTTAACAAAAAGTGTTCGTATATGTGTTATCCATGATGTACCAAAAGGTATCATTTTTTCCGATTAGGTGGTCTATTAAATACAGACAGAAGCGAAGTATGTCAGGCCTGATTTCTACATAAATTCCCTTGACCATTTCTATAAATTCACATTTTGAAGTTTAATTAAAATCTCATAATCATAAGTTTGATACGTGTAGTCAAACTACATGTGTTGTGTATTCTCTCATGAGCCTTGTAATTAGTATGCAACAGTATCCTTTACGACATGCTATGCATTTCGGTGGTGTACATTTGAGTAAGTAGAAAGGAATTAATTCTACCAGCGGTGTCGTTAGTGGTCACTGAGCTTTTGTGTGTATTGATCTTCATTTTGTTCTGACCTCGGTAGAGTTAA
The DNA here is from genome assembly GCF_003573695.1 of Papaver somniferum. Classification (NCBI taxonomy): domain Eukaryota; kingdom Viridiplantae; phylum Streptophyta; class Magnoliopsida; order Ranunculales; family Papaveraceae; genus Papaver; species Papaver somniferum. The sequence continues at coordinate 68,003,375 of NC_039368.1, read as the reverse complement.
TTATGAATTTGAGATCATAGATTTCGTCATCGTACTCAATCTTCCTTTTGGGCTTTCGGCTGTGCTCTTGCATGATATTATCGTAACAAAGAAATATGGGGTAAGATACTGATATATGTTTTCAGTTGTCAATTTTAGTATTATCGGAATTTGATAAGAACCAGGCTTAGGTTAAAAAGAAATGTTACGGATGCCATAATGCACTACCAAAGTAAGTTGGGCGTTGATTTTTATCGAATTACATTTTGGGCAGTCATTATTAAATTGGTATGCTTATGTAAGGAAAATGCATTGTACGCTTTACCGTTAATGTAAAGGATGTTGAGTTTTAGTAGTTCATGGAAATAATCATAAACAACACATGAAGGTCAGAAAAGTGATAGTCTGACAATTGTTAGTCTATTATAGAGATTGTGCCACTAATGTATGTGTATATTAGTTCTTAGATCCATGCTGTAAAGTTTTTGTGTTATTTTGGACATAATCAAGTTATTTATGTTGGGTCTATGAATTTGGAAGAAAATGCATATTTTACTCTTGTGTAGCGAAATTACTCCTTTATCATTTTTTTTAATTTACGTTTTGAATCGTCATTGGCCGTAATGGTAAAGGAGTTTCGTAATCTTTCCAGCTATGAATTCTTGTAACATGGTGGTGTCGTACTACATCATTAAATCCTTATAATATTGTTGATGATGTGCCATAAAATTCATATTATCCATTGTAAGAGTTGATTGCTATCTGAATAGGGTAGTTCATATCATCTGATAAGAGATAATTGCTACTAATAAGGGTAGTTCATATTATGTAAATATAAATAGGTGACGAACTACGGTCGTGCTTGATTTCTTCGAGCAACAGAGAGGGTACGTGGGCAGTCGCTATGCGGTTCATCATAACTCTGCGAGGTTGTTCATATCATCGGAAAAGAGTTGGTTACTGTTTGGAAGTGTATACCACCTATTCAGAGATGATTGCAACCCTGACATTGGCAATTCGCCATATAAATTATTAGATTGGCAATTGACCATCTAAATTATTAGAACTGGCAACTGGCCATCTAAATTATTAGAATTGGCAACTGGCCATATAAAGTATTAGATTGGCAACTGGCCATCTAAATTATTAGCATTGGAAACTGGTCATATAAAGTATTAGATTGGTAACTGGCCATCTAAATTATCAGATTGGCAACTGCCATATAAAGTATTAGGATTGGCAACTGGCCATATAAATTATCAGATTGGCAACTGGCCATATAAAGTCTTAGAATTCGAAACTGGCCGTCTAAAGTGTTAGAATCGGCAACTGGCCGTCTAAAGTGTTAGAATCGGCAACTGGCCGTATAAAGTTATAGAACTAGCAACTGGCCATCTAAATTATCAGATTGGTAGCTTGCCTGGCCGTATAAATTATTAGATTGGAAACTGTCTGATGGATAGAGATATTGTATCTTCATTGTAAAATGGTACAGTCTCGAAGTATAAAAGCTATGTGTGCTTGGTTATAAAGAAGTTTGGGATAAATCGATAAACATTTGTTTGGTGAATTCCATTTGGTTCGAAAAATTTGGAAGTATGGTTTCTCGAATGGTGTATCAGAGAGTTGTAGCTTGCCAAGCGGGTTGTAACCCGATCCGTTCGAAATATAAAAAAATTGATCCGCCACAGTTGGTATCAGAGCAGTTCCGATTCAAACGAGACCGTGCGTTATGCAACTTATCAGTGGTTTGATGGTGCGGTGACTACAGGTAATCCTTTCACTTCTAGTTTTGTTTTGAACTTCGAGACGAAATTTATTTTGACGGGGTTGATGGTGTAACACTCCGTGTCTTCTTCTCGGGTTTAACCAAATCCATTAACCCAATTCTGCACTTTGAATGCCTAAAACTCTTCTTTTGAAATTTTTAGGCTGCCTTAAGAATAAATGTCAACGCCTAATAGAAAAGTCTGCCTTATGTTAAACCCTTGGGTGCTATAATAGTGACCCTTAGAAAGAATGGGGTGAAGTTGATGCAGATATTCTAGAAAGGAAACAAGCTAGAAAAGTGGCCAAGCAGGCTGCAAAAATCATGCCTACGAATTCCTTGCAATCATCTTTCAGTAAGGATTCCAAATCCAATGAGGAAAATCCAAGTTGTGACGCTGTTCAATGTGTTCATAACAAGGAAACTCAACTAGGGCTGAAGGATATTGTTTTTGATATGAATAATATTTTGTCTAAGGAACAACTAGAGGAGGCAAGTGAAACTCAAAATGATAAAATGCGTGCGAACTTCATTAGAAATCCAGCCTTTAGACAAGACTATTTTAAGGAGAATAAGGAGCTAACGGATCGAATGTCATCTAAGAAGAAAACTAATTCTCCTAATAAGTTTTCTCCTAATAAGTTTTCTCCTATTAAGCTTGTTCATGGTAACTTTGCTTATGAGGATGAAGATGAAGTTTCCTATGTGGATGGAGATGAAGATTTCTCTGGCAATTATGCTTTTGATACGGATATTATGGCTGAAATTTTTTCCAAGAACAAATCGTATAGAGTTGGTAACAACAGAAGTAAATTGAAAAGAGCTTTCTTTTTATTTTCTTGTTTGAGGTTATTTTTTTAGCTATTTCTTAGTAGTTATTTTGATCCCTTTGGTTTATGGGGGTAGGAAGCTTTGTGCTTCAATCCTGTAATTCTTGTAATTACGTTTTTTTGTTATAATAAACCTTGGACTTAACAAAAAGAGTTTGCGGCGCTCGCTTACCTGCTTCACCTTGTAATTTTTATTCTTTATTTAAAAATGGAAATAAATGCTGAACCTTGGACTTAACAAAAAAAAAAAAGAAAAAAAGAAGAACTATAATAGTGACTCATGCATCTGGGCACCTGTCACATTTTTTTTCTTGTAAGACACAAAAATGAGAAGCCAGAGAGAACGAGAGGGAGTTTTCTTTTTCTCTTTCACCTTCTTATGTTCTTCCCATTTCTCGTTGGTCTCCCGAGTGATAGTTGGACTCTGAAATTGAAATTCTTTGAACAGTTGTTGCTAGGGAATCTAGCTATAACTTTTTTTATATACATACTCGATTATAGTGATTTTTCCATAAATTAGGGTTGCAAAAATTGGCAAGACTACATTTTGATGAAATCAGTTGCGCCCATGGGATTTGCTGGTGTTCTTGGATGTCATAACATGCATTTGAATCCAAGAAGGACTCGGCATAACTGATAAGAGTTTATTAGAGTTTCAAAACAAGGACTGAAAAACACTAGCTGTTGTTGTTGGTTTTAAGCGATAAATGGTGTGGATTTTGAACGTTTTGGAGTTTTGATATAGTTGGGAACTTGGGTTCTTTTTAGAAATCGAATTTTCAGGGAAGGATTGTATAAAACGGTGCTTGATACAACAAGGAGACATGCATTTCTGGACCAACAAAAAGCTGCATGTCATGTGTTCGATAAAAGTCCTAAGATAAGAGAACAGAAAATGTAATTGCTTTGTCTTCTTTTAATGTCTTAATTTTCATTGTTTCACTAATGAATGGGATTCAAGATCCAACGGTATACTGTTAATTGATTAAGTGAGAAATGCTGGTGCTTAGTATCATTTTTTTCTTTTAAGTCATGGGTATATGCCTTTGTCCAAGGTTTAAGATAGTAATATAATATCATTATTTATGCATTGTTGTTGATCTTACTGTATTAGCATTTCGTTGTGTGTTTGAGATGCTTTCTAAATTGCTTGAGATGTAATATGTCTAAACAATCAGTAGAACTATAAAAATGGTGGCTATTTACTTCCTCGAGATTTCCTAATTTCATATTTAGTCTAGTCAAACAACATATTGGATTCATTCAGTGTAAAGCTTAATAATACATACACTTGGTGTAAATTGCCTAGTATTTCCTAATTATAGTTGTAGTGAGATGATCTATGGTTTCATGCTATAAATGTCATTTAACTATAGTGGACGATGGAAATGAGGATCAATGTGCATAATGGAAAATGCATGCTTCCTTGCGATCTTTTAAGCTATACGGGAGTAAGAGTTGGTAGTCCTATGTTGATACTTTGAGGCCATAAATTAATGGGTAATTATACGAAGTACTAATTTCAAATTTGTGGAATGAATGTGGAACTTTTGATAGATGAAGTAGCTACTCATCATGTTCTTCTTGAGCACTGAATTTGCAACATGTTGTCTAAATTTCGTTTTTATGTCAGCGTACTACAGTCCTAAAGATGTCAAGAACTATAGCAATTGGTCGACATCTAGGTGATGATTTCTTAACAAAAAGTGTTCGCATATGTGTTATCCATAATGTACCAAAAGGTCTCATTTTTTTCCAATTAGTGGTCTATTAGACACAGACAGAAGCAAAGTGTGTCGGGCCTGATTTCTTTAGAAATCCAGTTCCGTACCGAAATGTGCACCGACTTTTGGTGGACCTTTGAAATCGTATTTTGGATCTATAAATTGCATGTGAAAGATGAGTCTTTCTAGATTCCAAATTGGGTTTAAGTGTTCAATTCCGATTTTGAACGAAGTATGTAGAGGCTCGGGATTATGGACCGTCAGAAACCAAAATTCCCTTAACCATTTCTATAAATTCGCATTTTGAAGTTTAATTAAAATCTCATAATCATAAGTTTGATACGTATAGTCAAACTACATGTATTGTGTATTCTCTTATGAGCCTTTTAAGATTTAGTATGCAACAGTAGCCTTTACGACATGCTATGTATTTCGGTGGTGTATATTTGAGTAGGTAGAAAGGAATTCATTCTACCAGCGGTGTCGTTAGTGGTCACTAAGCTTTTGTGTGCATTGATCTTCATTTAGTTCTTATCTCGGTAGTGTTAATTATGAATTTGAGATCATATATTTCGTCATCGTACTCAATCTTCCTTTTGGACTTTCGGCTGTGCTCTTGCATGATATTATCGTAACAAAGAAATATGGGGTAAGATAGTGATATATGTTTTCGGTTGTCAATTTTAGTATTATCGAAATTTGATAAGAACCAGGCTTAGGATAAAAAGAAATGTTACGGATGCCATAATGCACTACCAATGTAAGTTGGGTGTTGATTTTTATCGAATTACATTTTGGGCAGTCAGTTATTAAATTGGTATGCTTATGCAAGGAAAATGCACTGTACGCTTTACCGTTAATGTAAAGTATGTTGAATTTTAGTAGTTCACGGAAATAATCATAAACAGGACATCAAGGTCATAAGAGTGATAGTCATACAATTGTTAGTCTATTATAGAGATTGTGCCACTAATATATGTGTATGTTTGTTTTTTCTCTGATATTATTTTTTCTCTCTCCTTATTGCTCTGACGATATTTGCTTGGGTTTTTTTAGGGTTTCTTAGTTTTTTCACGTTTTCTCCATTGTTTGAACATCTTTGGATGATCGACAATGGGAGAAAATTATGCTACAAGTTCTAGTAACACGGCTCTTATGTCTGCCTCGTTTGCTGATATGGTTAAAGGGGAAACAAACATTAAAACCTACCACTATTGATATTGGTAGGCTCCCAAACCCTAGTTTTCATGATGATAAGCCTTCAACGGAACTGCCGATGGATTTTTCTTCAAGAAGGGTGTGCGCTTTGGAATCATAGTCTTATTGGAAGACTGAATCTTAAGGTTTTAAGTTTTGCTGTGGTTAAAAAATCTTTTGAAGATCAATAGAATTTAAGTTCTGGTAAGGTAAAGTTCACGCTAATGAACAAAGGTTTTTTTATTATCAAGTTTTCATCGGAGGAAGATAAGCTCAAAGTTCGTGATGGTAAAACCTGGAAGATTGATCAACAGAGTTACGGCTCCAAGATTGGTTTCTTTGGTTTGATCCGGACTAGGGGTGCACAACGGTCGTTTCAGGTCGGTGTTCAACACTCCTGAACAGAGAATCGTAAAGGTCGGTTATTTTCTAAGTAAAACCAATTAGGAGCAGGGTTTCAGTTCGGCTCGGTTGTACACCGGCTGATCCAAGGTCGGATCGGTTTGAATCGGTTCCCGATTTACCGACCATAACTAGGCATCATTACATTAGATACAGTTCAGGAACAATGGAATTTCATCCTTCATCTCTCAAATTCAACAAAAAAGCTTCCAAAACTTTTATAGTAAGGATATATATGTACTTATAATCCAATAATTAAAGTTGAGGCACATATGAGCTGTTTAACTCATTTAACCAAAAAAATAAGAACAGATTATGATTTATTCATACAAGCAAAATCCAATTCACATTAATATGCATGTAATCAAACAAATAATCCAACTCATTAAAGTTGAGGCACATATGAACTGTTCAACTCATTTAACCAAAAAAATAAGAACAGATCATGATTTATTCATACAAGCAAAATCCAATTCACATTAACATGCATGTAATCAAACAAATAATCCAACTCTCTTCTCCGTGTATCACCAGCAACAACAAGTCAATAACATGATCAGAGCTAACAATCAACACACAAAATCAAACAAATAAACAGAAATCAAACAAAGCCCCACTAATAGAGTACCTCAATTAATGAAAATGAATTAAAAAAATCCAAATCAAACTAAAACCCATTACCAATAATACCTCAATTAATTAAATCAGTACATCTAAATCAAATTAAACCCCATTAAACCCATTACCAATAATACCTCAATTAATTAAATCAGGACATCTAAATCAAATTAAACCCCATTAATAGCAGTACCTTAATTTTAAAAAATCAATCACCAAATCCAAATCAAACTAAACCATATTAATTAGTAAATTTTTCCCTTCCCTGAGAAACCATATGATTATCAACCAAATCAGTAAAGTAGATGGAAAAAGTTTGAAGAGGAGATGATAATGGAGTCGCCTCTCTGTGACTTCTGTCGGAGAAAAGAGAAAGCAAAGAAATGAAAGACTAGGGTATAAAACAATAGAAGTTAGGAGGTTGCGTATGATATAAGTAGGGTACTAGAGTTTTCTTAGCCATTAGATATTTGATCGGTCGGTTGTGGGTAAAGTCGGTCGGTATTTGTGTACAACCGAGAAGCACCACAAAGGGTTTCTATAAGAATTACCGTACATGGCCGTTATCTACATCATGTTCGGGTTGGTTCGGTGAATTTTTGGTCGGTTCGGATGGTTCGAGCGGTTTAGACGGGTCCATGTGCACTCCTAATCCGGACAAAGAGAGTTCTTCTCATGCGACTGTTTGGGTCAACTTTTCTGGGTTATATGTGGAGTTATGGTCTGAAAGAACGTTGTTATATCTTGGTAAAAATCTTGGCACTCCCATTATGGTGGATAAGAAGACGTTGAATCATGATTACGGTTGTTATGCCACTGTTTTAGTTGATATTGAATTTGTGAAGAAAGTACCAGATTCCGTTCATGTAACAATGGGTGGTAAAAGTTTTGATCCGTTTCTGGAGCTATAAATAATTCCTAAGTTTTGTTCACATTGTAAAATTGTTGGCCATGTTGAATCTGAATGTAGGAATAAAATCAAGAAGAATCCTTCGGCTAATCTTACAAATTGTAGTCAAAAGAGGCAGCCAGTTAAAGACAAGGTTATGCAAGGTGCTACTAGTGTGTCTGGGGATATGTCGAATTCTGTTGATAATAATTCAGTTGTTATATCGTTGATTGCTGCTTGTGGTGGGGTTGTTGATCTTACTAACTCTGTAGCTAATCAAAATTAAAAAAAACATGGAATGGACGTTGGTTAATGGAAAGAATAAGAAGAGCGGTACTGCCAACTCTCCTACTCCTTTTGTGGATGAGTTACTCAAGTCTGAAATTGTTACGCACCAAAATAAATTTGATATTCTTGATAGCGAGTTAGGTCTGCATTCCAACAATATCGACACTGCAAACAAGGAGGACAATGAGATGGAAGAGTTTTCAGTTGAAGGAGATGCGGACGCGGATATTTTGGCAAGTTGGGAAGCCTAAAGAGTGGCTCGGAGGGCTGCAAAAATTCTGGCAGAACGTAAGATGAAGTCTGAACAGGTTGGCCAGGATAACAAGCCAAAACAAAGAGGCCCTAAAACGAGGAAAGTGCTCGGGATTTGGTGAATTCAAATTTGAAAGCGCAATCTATAGCTACAAATCAGGGAGATTTGGTTTTGAAAGATACTTTGAAAAATCCTGAAGACTCGGTTTTGGAAGGAAAATTTAATTTGGTTTCCAAAACTAATACGGTTCCAGTTTTGGGTTTTAAAGGAGATTTTTATGCTACAAAATCTAACGTTATTAATGATCAAGATTTTAAACGAGATTTGGAAGGTACTTATAAAGTCATGGATTTGCAAGATTTCCGTGAATCTCCAAGATATTTTGATGCTACAAATTCTGACGTTAATCATGATCTAGCATGGGCTAGTGGGCCTGAATTGGAGCCTGCAAAAGCATGTTCAGACATATAAGACTCTAGCCGTGTATTGGATTCGCATAGTCCTAGGCCTGATAAGTCCATTGAGCAAACTTTGGTCTCCTCAAGTTCTGGTCAGCCAAAAGATTTTAAAGAATTAGAAGAAAAAATGATTGCATTCCATGTAAGATTGGATGCAATGAAGACACAAAGGGAGGTTTCAAATCTGGACGCACAAAAGAACGACAAAAATCAAGATGAGCGTGATCGAATTTTGAAGGAACAAAGGGAAGTATCTTTGCAAGCCAAATCTCTTTTGGATGATTTGGAGGCTTCTTTGAATATGGTTAATAATAGACTGGGTTTTTAAAGATAAAAATAGCAGGTCTCCTGGGCTTAATAAGCCTACAGATGTTAATGTTAATGATCAGCAAGCTCTGACTCTTATTAAGCTAGTTGCGGGTAATTCTACTTCTACTTCTGATGAAGAGGAAGTAGAAGAATTTTCGGATGGTATTAAAGTCTCAGGTATTGAAGTTACGGGTGTTATGGATGCTATTTTTTCTAAGACCAAGAAGAAAGGAAGAATGAGAGGGAGTGTTAAACGCAAATAGAGTCTTCTTTTCCTTGTTTTATCGTTTATTTTTTGGTTGATAGCCTTTTGAGATATTTTAGTTTGTTATTTCTTTTAACCACTTTGGTTTATGGGGGTGGGGACTTAGAGTCCCCATTTGTAATTACTTGTAATTACGTTTTTTTGCTTAATAAACTTTTGGACTTGGCAAAAAAAAAATCACTAATATATGTATATAATTTTTAGTTCTTACTTATTAAGGAGCTTGTATCCATGATATAAAGTTTTTGTGTTATTTTGGACATAATCAAGTTACTTATGTTGGGTCTATGGATTTGGAAGAAAATGCATATTCTACTTTTGTATAGCGAAATTACTCATTTATCATTCTTTTTAATTTACGTTTTGAACCGTCATTGGCCGTAACGATAAAGGAGTTTTGTAATCTTTCCAGCTATGAATTCTTGTAACATGCTGGTGTCGTGCTACATCATCAAATCCTTATAATACTGTTGATGATGTGCCACGAAATTCAGACTATCCATTGTAAGAGTTGATTGCTACTTGAAAATGGTAGTTCATATCATCTGATATGAGATAATTGCTACTGATAAGGGTAGTTCATATTATATAAATATAAATAGATGACGAACTACGATCGTGCTTGATCCCTTCGAGCAATGGAGGGATACGTCGGCAGCCGCTATGCAGTTCAGCACAACTCTGCAAGGTTGTTCATATCATCGGAAAAGAGATGGTTAGTGTTTGGCAGTTTATACCACCTATTCGGAAGTGATTGCAACCCTGACACTGGTAACTTTCCATCTAAATTATTAGAACTGGCAACTGGTCATATAAAGTATTAGATTGGCAACTGGCCATCTGAATTATCAGATTGGAAACTAGCCATATTTTAGAATTGGAAACTGGCTATATAAATTATCAGATTGGCAACTGGCCATATAAATTATCAGATTGGCAACTGGCCATATAAAGTGTTAGAATTGGCATATGGACATATATAATGTTAGATTGGAAACTGGCCGTATAAAGTGTTAGAATCGGCAATTGGCCATATAAAGTGTTAGAATCGGCAACTGGTCGTATAAATTATCAGATTGGAAACTGGCCTGGCCGTATAAATTATTAGATTGGACACTGTCCAACAAATAGAGATATTGTATCTTTATAGTAAAATGGTACAGTCTCGAAGTATAAAAGCTATTTGTGCTTGCTTATAAAGCAATTTGGGATAAATCGATGAACATTTGTTTGGTGAATTAGATTTGGTCAAAAAAAATTGGAAGTATGTTTATCGAGTGGCGTATCAGAGATTTGTAGCTTGTCAAGCGGGTTATAACCCGACCCGTTCGGAACAACAATTTTCTGGTCTGCCACATGCTGTGTTTTTAAAGTCATTGGATGGATCATCACAAGTTAAAGATGAAGCGTTAATATATGACATGTTGGAAGAGGTGATTAATAAAGTTGGAAAAAAAAAACGCGATACAAGTTGTGACAGATAATGGATCGAATTACAAGCTAGAAGGAAAGTGGCTAATGGAGAATACCAATATTTTTTGGACACCATGTGCTGCCCATTGAGTCAATCTTATGATTGAGGATGTGAGCAAGCTACCTATTGTCGTCAGTGTAATACCAGGTATTTTTAGTTACGGTTTCGGTTCAGGTAATACTCATATTAGCTAATCATGTGGTGTAGGTTGTTTCCTTTGCCTTAGACTAGCTAGGTTGCTTGAACTAGAAAGGCTACAAGTTAGGGTGGAAATAGAATAACTAATAAATAATAAAATAAATATTTTTGACTAATAGAAAATGAAAAGACAAATAAAAATAAATAAGGAATTGATAAATATAATGTATTATTATTAATAGGAGTAGTATTAATATGGGAGTTAGTGTATGGTTTATAAAGGAAAGAGGGAGAAAAGAAAAAGGGGTTACAAACATAAATTAGATAGAAAGCTAAGAGAGGAAGATGAAGTTAGATATTTTTAGAGAAGAAGGATTATGAAAAATCAGTAGAGGCTTAATGAAATTAAGGTAGAATGTGAAACCCTTTCTCTTTTGGTGTTTATCTTTGGTGTTTATTTCGTATGCCTTTGTATTGTTAGGTTTCTGAAATTTAATTGAGTAAATATATATCTCTTATTGATGATCAGGATTCTCCTATTGATTAATAACATGATTAGGTATCTCTTGTTAAAATTTGAGAATTTTTCTATGAAAATTCACCGTTGAATGTTCTTTATAAATTGGATTGTGATTTCTGAAATTTTGGACAGTTTCGTTTTGCTGAGGTTTTGATGTTCTTAGGCAGTCTTAATAATGTTAAAATGATTTGAAGTCTTAACAAAAGTTGTAGATAAACATATTATCTTTTATTGTGCTTTAGGTTTGCTTAATTTGAGACTAATATAAATTTATGGTGAATAGTTTGGTAAAATGATGTTATCCGTCTAGATTTCGTGATGTGTTTGTAAAATCAATATCTTTTGATTGAGCCGTTAGTTTGATGTGAAATTTGGATATGTTATACATCACGATGTCAGGAATGTTCACTAAAAATTTGAAGACCGTCCAAGTTATCATTGTGAAACCTATAAAACAAAATTATGCAGTTAGTGTGTTTGCTTAAATGGTTGAAAGAATTACATCGTTAGTTGGGTTGTGAACTTATAACTTGTTGACGAAGTGGTTTGTAATATCAAAATGTATATTTTATGATATGCTTGTTTGGATGGAGGTGCCCATAACGAGGATATACGGATAGGTGGGGTACGACCCAAGGATACTCGTGCAACGGTAGTGTGAATTTATAAATGAATGAATATATTTGTGTGATGTCCGTAACGAGGATACACGGATAGGTGGGGCACAACCCAAGGATAATCGTGCAAGTGAGGTTGGCGGTTTCCCTGTCGAGGATACACAGATAGGCGGGGCACGAACCGAGGATACACGTGCATTTAAGAGGATTTGATGGATTATGAGTTTAGTTAATGAATATATGCATAATTAAATCCTTGAAGTTGCACCATATACTCTTGTTGTGGGTATTCTATTTGATTGGTTGACATGTTTTGATATTTTTGAGAAAAGGAAAGAATTATATTTAGCTGTCATCTCACCCCAATTGACATTCCTTGCAGATTTATGAAAGTTAGAAATGGAAGCTAGAAATGAGTAGCTTAATGATTGCATTGTTTTCTTGTACTGCCTGAAGCGTAAATTGAATTGAAAAAAATGTTTAATTGAAAATGTTTTGAACGATGTTTATTGTATTTCATATGCTTCAATTTATGTATAGAAGTTTCAATTATGTTTGGTATAAAAGCAAATAGCAAGAATAAATATATGCGTAAGTCTCTTTCTGACCCGTAACACTTTGAGTTCGGATCTTCATATGGGTTTGACCCTGGTCCAGAACTCGGGGTGTTACAAGTTGGAATCAGAGCTCTAGGCTTTAGATCTTGAATGGGACGGTAAATGAATTATTTAGTATGTTGTTGTGAATGCTTGTTTGATTTGATTGTTCTATTGCGTGTTCCATCTTATTAGATGTATTATGTCTTTCTGAAATTCATGTGAATCGCTAATTGTGTGCTGGATTGCATTTTTGTGATGTTTACTATTTTATGTATATTATGTGAATTTTTGGATTATGCGTGGGATGAAATTTCTTTTAAGGGTGGTAGAATGTAATACCTGGTATTTTTAGTTACGGTTTAAGTTCGGGTTATACTCAAATTAGCCAACCATGTGGTTTAGGTTGTTTCCTTTCCCTTAGACTAGGTAGGTTGTTTGAACTAGAAAGGCTACAAGTTAGGGTGGAAATACAATAGCTAATAAATAATAAAATAAACATTTTTGATTAATAAAAAATGAAAAGACAAATAAAAAGAAATAAGGAATTGATAAAGGGTCGGGATCTAATAACAAAAGGTTTTGACAAAACCTTTTGACAAAAAATATTTGCCATAGGATCTTATATAGAACCTTATACATTAGAAACTCTTTTAATTAATACTCGATTATTTAATAAACTCTCTTAAATAATATTTTTGTCCGGTCCCGAGTCGGGGACAACGTGCCAAATTAATAATTCGCTAAAATTATAAGATAATACTTTTTTGATTACCTATGTAAGCCCCATATGAAATATAAACTAGTAATGCATTATATATATATATATATATATATATATATATTCAATACGTTAATGATTTACAGAGACTTTTTGAAAAATGGTTTAATTGTCTTCCTCTTTTTGCTAATCAATATCGAATTGAATTTCATCTCTAATTTTTCTCATCATTGTGAGAGTTTTTGGTGTTGTTGGATTATCTTTGTTGTGCTTGAATAATGCTCTACGAATTTTGTTGGTCATTATTGATTTTTTAACACCTTTAAGATGAGAAGCCATGTTTGTGTGTATGATTTGTTTTTATATTGTATTTATATAAAATATTTTTTTATTTGTTAGTAGTATGATTTCATAGTGTGTTTTTATATGTTTTTTTTTTGATAATAAATAATAATGTATTTAGAAAATATGATTTGATATTGTGTTTATAAAAAAATATGATTTGATGTTGATATTGTGTTTATATAAGAAATTAAAATATATAATTGGATATTATGTTTATAAAATATGATTTGATATTGATATTGTATTTATATAGGAAATATAAAAGATATGATATGATATTTTGTTTGTGTAGAAACTAATTATTTGACACGAAATTTATCTATAAATTAATAAGTATTAATTTACCGGTTAATTAATTCTCGCTTAATTAATAAGTTTTGATGGTCCCGACAACATTAATTTATAGAGTTTCTATTGTATATCTAACGGTTACCATATTTGATGACATGGTATTCATCTTAGTTAGGTGTGCGTTTGGTTTAACCAAAAAGGGTCTTAGTGTGCATATGGAAAGTTCCATTAAAATGTTTTGTTATCTTCCTTGATGTTATAATCTTGATTAGCTTGATTTATTATTGACGCTAAGAAATTGATGGATAGTATTGGCTTAGCAATTATGTTGAATCAAGACTCCATATTTATTTTTTATGTTTTAAGAAGAAACCGCAACATTCATGTTAATACAAATGATTTTGAACGCCAGCGAGACAAGAAATTAGTTCGTTTAAACTTGATATAAGATGATGAATAAATGTGTGTTAGAGAAAGCATCCGAAGACATTAACACACACAAAAAAAAAATCATTAATGTCTGAAGTCATTCGGACCTCCCTTTGAGTATCTCTTTTTTTACCTTTCAATTTTTTCTTATGATATCATTGTTATCACTTCCATTGATTTGTTTTTGATCGGCGTTAACTTCATTTGATCATCTTTAGTTTGCATAATCATTCCACTATCGATCACATCAAAAAAATATTCGAGGTTTATTTAAGGTTAGTGTTTTATATTTTCCTATGAATCCTGTGAGAAAAAAGTGTAAATGGATGGAGGAGAAGACGACCGATGTTTCAGTTTATAACCCTAGCTAAACATTGTTTAAGGCAAAACACAAACGCAAACTAAAATATGTGCCATATCATCGAAAATGGTAACCGTTAGATATATAAGATCCGATGGCTAGTATTTTTTGTCAAAAGTTTTTGTCAAAACCTTTTGTTTGTTGATCCCGACCCATTGATAAATATAATGTATTATTATTAATAGGAGTAATATTAATATAGGAGTTAGTGCATGGTTTATAAAGGAAAGAGGGAGAAAAGAAATAGGGGTTACAAACATAAATTAGAGAGAAAGCTAAGAGAGGAAGATGGAGTTAGAGATTTTTGGAGAAGAAGGATTAAGAAAAATCAGTAGAGGCTTAATGAAATTAAGATAGAATGTGAAACCCTTTCTCTTTTGGTGTTTATTTCGTATGCCTTTGTATTGTTAGGTTTCTGAAATTTAATTGAGTAAATATGTATCTCTTATTGATGATTAGGCTTCTCCTATTGATACCCCCAATGAAAAAAAGACTCTCTCTCT
>NC_039368.1:67963385-67988307 GCF_003573695.1 Papaver somniferum | reverse complement strand
CCCCCCTCTCTCTCCCCCTCTTCCTATCCCCTTTCTCAAAAAGTAAAAAAACTCAATAGTCGTCTTGCTCAGATTTGGTCCTTTTGGACCAAATCTGAGCAAGGATTCGTTTTCTTTTAAAGTTTTTGATAGTAGGTAATAGAATAAGATGTTTTTACATCATTTTTGAGTCTTTTGACATATTTCTACGTCGTTTTGGGGCGATTTTTCTTCGTCGTTGTGGGGCGAGTTCTTCAAATTTTAATGGCTGGTTCGTGGCATTATATTCTCGATTCAAAAACATCGACGATTTGTCACGACATCACGCGTCCGTGTTCGTGTGGATCGACAATTTTATGGGAAAAGTACTCCTTTGTTTTAGGAGCATCTCTCATGGAAGAAGAATACAATCAGATTAAATGGTCGGAATATATTTCCGGATATACCATCATTTTTCCCTTATACATAAAGTTGTCTTGGATATCTTTGTGGTTTATCACTCTTTCTCTTTGTGGTATACTTGTTATTGATGTCTTTATTTGTATTAGGGTTTTGATTATCTCTTATTTTCATGTGAGATGGAGTATTGACTAGGGGGGAGTGATACATATCATCATAGTATTATTGTTGAAGTTGTGATACAATTGGACTTTGACACTGTGTAATAATACTATGACACTGTATAACAATGATCGAGACCGATACTTTCTCATTGTTATAGCTACGGATCTTCAACAACGGTGATGCTAAACTTACAACCTTTGGGACCATTGGAGTACTTGGAAATGACGAAGATTTCGAGGAATGTCGAAGATTAGACATGTGGAATAGGAGCTACCAAAGTTTCTTTATCTTTTTTGTATTCCATATGTATTGATAGTTTTGTCACTAAAATTGACAAAGGGGGAGATTGTTAGAGCAATGCTCGGTCGAACTCGCATGCGTCTATATCTGAAGCATGTTTGTCAATGTTAGTGATCAAAACTATAAGTCTTGATTTCTAGTCTATTATAGCTAAGTCTCGGACTAAGATAGAAAGTGTAATTGAGCTCAAGGACTTCATGGAGATTCATCGTACAAGCAGAAGAACTACTCAAGGAACCGGTGAACTTCTCGATAAAAAAGTATGTGAAGACTTGAACTTATCTATCACTCAAAAGTCTATCTACTCTATCTCCTACTCCTTGAGACAAGAAGTCGTATGCTATATATATAGACTTGGATTATACACATTTGGTATTTCGATCCGAGTATACCTCGCCTATCTACATCTCGAAATATGTGTTGGTAAATTTCGTTTCGATCAAGTTTAACTTTACCTAGTGACAAAAGTCATGATATGCTTCAATCACTTTGAAAATTGCTTTGACGAGAAATGGTGTAACAACTATAATAACGTCCTCTAAGAATGTTTCAATGATTGAAATGAGAGTTTATATTACATGACCAATGATGGACATAAGCATTGTTGTGGAAACACATTTATGTATAAGTCCTATTCCTTGAACCAAAGTTTGCGAACTTTGTTGATCAAGAGAAACCGGAAAAATGGTTTTGCCAAGTCCGCGAACTCAGCCCACGAACTGCCGAACTTCTCATCCTGAGAAATTCTGTTGGAGTTGACGAACTAGATGCGTCCGTGAACCCAGTCCGTGAACCGGCGGAAGGTCTTTTGCCGAGATTTTCTACTGGAGTTTGTAAACTCTGCCCGGTTGCTTAAGTCCGCGAACCTAGTCTGCGAACTTAAGAAGGTTATATATCTGAAGATGATTTCTGAACTTAAACTTAAAAAGACTAAGGAATGCAGTTTGCGAACCGTGGCTATAAAAGTTCATGAACCGATTCAAGTGAATCAAATCATCTTTTCTTCAATTGTGTCTTGTGTAGTACATAAGATTTCCTTGCAATTGAACAACTCTCTAACTAGTTCATTTGAAGTCATTTGAACTAGTTATGGTGAAGAAGAACATGGTTGATATGAAATGCTCATATGGCTAACCTTTTGGTTAACTATTATTGAACCAACAAGTGCATACGTTTGGGTACGGTTAACAAACCTAGAAGCGTGCATTGTCAAGTGTGTGTAACAAGCTAAGTTTTCAATCTAACGGTTGAGAAATATTAGCTTGAATCTAAATCAGGTTTTCATCTAAAGGTGGATATTGTTTGCTTTGTGACCAAGGCAAAATCCTGGTTTGAAAGATTATATAAAAGAGACATCTAGTATTGTGCAAAACTAATCCCCACACCTTATGTGCGATACTAGTTTGCATACTAGAGTTGATTCTCCTTTAACCTTTGGTTTACTTCTTCTAAAACCAAGTTAACGACTTAAAGACTTCATTGGGATTGTGAAGCCAGACCGATACTACTTTTATCGTAGTTGTGTGATCTGATCTTGCATCTTCTATCGTACGAGGTCAATCAGATTGATTGTATTGAGATTGATATCTCCGATAGGCAAGATATAAAAAGTAATCACAAACATCTTCGTTTCATTTTTTGTGATTCCGCAACATCTTGTTTCGCTACCGTACGATTAAGATTGTTGTGAGGTGATTGATAACTCTAGGATGTTCTTCGGGAATATAAGACCGGATTATCAATTGGTTCATGTTCACCTTGATTATTATCAAAAGACGGAACAAAACCTTTAGGGTTTATCTGTGGGAGACATATTGATCCTTTGATAGACTTGTCTGTGTGAGACAGATTTTTTTATTGTCAAAGTCTGCGATTTTGGATCGTAGCAACTCTTAGTTGTGGGTGAGATCAGCTAAAGGAATCAAGTGCGCAGTAATCTGCTAGGATCAGAAGCGCAGGAGCATAACTGTACCTTGGATCAGTGGGAGATTGATTGGGATTCAACTACAGTCCAGTCCGAAGTTAGCTTGGAGTAGGCTAGTGTCTGTAGTGGCTTAATACAGTGTGTGTTCAATCTGGACTAGGTCCCAGGGTTTTTCTGCATTTGCGGTTTCCTCGTTAACAAAATTTCTGGTGTCTGTGTTATTTCAATTTCCGCATTATATTGTTTTATCTTTATAATTGAAATAATACAGGTTGTGTGTTAGATCATCAATTAGAGTAATCCAACCTTTGGTTGTTGATTGTCATTGATTGATCCTTGGATATTGGTCTTTGGTACCATCCAAGTTATTCCTTGTGTTTGATTAAAGACTCGCTGATTTCTATTAGTTTGAGTAAATCAAAACAAGAGAGAGATATTAACTCCTCGATATACTTTAGTCTAGATTGAGTCTGAATGTCTAGTTGATTCTCTAGTAAAGTATATTGGAGTTAGTCCATACAGATTTCTAAGCGAAATATTGGGTGGTGTTGTTAGACTCCCGCTTTTTCATTCGCAATACATGTAATGTCTCATATCTTAATACTTTCAAGCTAACATATACGAAGTTGACTCTAGTACATAATCAAGCGACTCTTTAAATGAGTTTTGATTCACTAAAATAGGAAAACCAAACTTGACATACCAACGTTTGGTGGGTTCAACCAAGCTATGCTCTAACACTTTGGGTGCCCTGACAACTGGAGCCTATTCCTGGGCGTCCAAGAAAGGCGTTGCCGCGGCGCTCACTTTACAAGTGGCGGTCTTTTTCCACAGCCTGGCGCCTGTTTGAAAATAATGCCACTTTGGCGCCTAGGCGGCGCCTTGCACAACATAGGAATTTCTTATTCTACATTTTTGTTACGTACTTGATGTAATGTGCAGTAGTTCATAGAATTGTAGTATAGTAGTTCTTTGTTCTGCATAGTCAATTGGATAGATGTTGTTTTGATTCTCAATTTACAAGGTTGGTCCTACCTACTGCAAATCCCTCATTCTGAAAGAAGAAAAGCAAGGCTTACAATAATCCTTTAAGCAATTTCTTTCAGAAAGTGAAGTTATCAGACCTCTACCTTCTCCCACCACTCATTTCTCAGGTATAGCTCGCCATTATTAGCAACTCCAATTAAACTCTAATGTATGGAACACAAAGAAATTCGTAAGAACTATGACAAGCAGTACACATACGCAAAATTTTATGCTCAGGTAACCTTGATAGAAGTAGAGACCAATGCCGGACTAAACTATCTACAAAGACAATTGTAGAACTGTGGTTCTGTAAGTTAGCTGTGGAATTGGTCATTTGTCTTCATATGCGCACACAGATCAGTGTATCTATCTCATTAAACATATTTATCTGTCAACAATAATGAACTACTTTTACACAATTAGTTCGCTTGATTATGCTAATGAACTACTTTTAAGAAATCGAATCTATGAATGCTATCTTATTTATTCGTTATGGGATTTGTAGGTGTTATTACATGTTGTAATATCCACATAAACAACTGATGTGGTTGTATCTTGGCAGTTTAAGTAGAAAACTACAATGTGGTTGTAGCTTGGCAGTTTATGCAGAAAACTATGATGTGGTTGTGGCTTGGGCAGTTTAAGCAGAAAACTACGATACATTTGGACTAGCAAATAATAAAATAATAAGAGTGGTGTGCCAAAATACTCAATAGATGGTAAATCAATATAAATATGGAGAGATTGGAAAAATGTGACGCCAAAATATTTGCTTACACGGAGAGATTGCATTTGCTGCAATTTCGCAAGTTCTTTCAGAGCGTTCTGTACATAGAATAAGATCTATCGGTTAGTATGAATATATGAAGGACTATATTTTGTATAGGTTTTTCACTGTAAGTATACTCGGATCTAAATAGATCAATCAGTTACTATAATTTGTCCATAAGATCCCAAACTGCCCTCTCAATCATGACTTTGGAGTTATAAAATAGAACAAAAATGAATACTTTCTGTAAGCATTTTAATGTTAAACAGCAGTCACTTATCAGAAAATGAGAGGATTTCATGTGTAGATAGCCGTTTAGTTACATGTGAAAGATGAATTTCCAAAATAAATGGTATGTTTATTGGACACCGGGTTCGGGTGCCGGCGGTGGGACAAAATACTGTTTTTTTTTTTTTTTGTCTTGAGTTGTACACTTCTGTGATTGGTTCGTTACATGGTTGATGCATAATACAAGTAGTTTTATCTAAGTAGCCTCTTCTAGCTAGAAATTCAATATCAGCATCTTGAGTTTTGTATAATCGGGTATGAATAGACAGTGTTTTTATTTCACATTGTTTGTAGGGTTCCAGATTCAATCAGGTCGATCTCGATGTGTGTTTTCAGCTGAGTTTCCTTACCCTAGCTACTTATTGCTAACCATGTTCTCTCAAAAATTTTGGTCACTGGGGTTAGCAGAAGTTTCCAGGGCAAGACAACTTAGTGGCCATCACTTGTGCGAAGCTAAGGAGTGATGGAGTATAGTTGAATTTAGCAAGTGAAATCCTTAGTTCAAGCCTTTGAGACCTAATTATGGTACAAATGTTGTTATTTAACTTAGTGAATCATTTTCTAGAATCTTAATTCTATGACTCCGGGCTCTATTGTTTCGGTCATCTCGGGCCTGAGTTGAACAACATCTTTATAAATTCAATAAGAAAACGACATTCAAATAAGAAGATTACAGACTCCGAGCAGTAATGGGATGATTAGATCATACCATCCATTTCGTCGTAGATAAAGTTGCTTCAACAGCTTTACAGTAAAACATCAGGGTCGGCAATATTCGTCATCGGAAGATCTGTGTGGTTTCTTCTGGAAGCCAAACAATAATTCTACCTGTGCTAGAAACAACTCGACATTGGTGAGTCGGTACGAGGTGAAGCAAATATGAGCAGTAAACGAATCTAAATGAGTGGATATGAATACAGTGTTTAGAAACAAGAGAAAAAAAAAGTATTTGATTGATCTTCAAGAAGAGTAGGTGTGCTAAAAATCTTCTAGCAACAATAAATAAGGTTGGAGATGCACATTTTGTTTTCTTACCTATTATAACTCTTCCATTAAGTTCACCACCAAGAGGTTTGTATGTTAGCCGACTGAGAAAGAAACTGCATTTGGTATGCTGATAAAGCATTTGTTTGGTTACCTGCTATAACTCATTCATTAAATTGACCACAAGCAGGTTTGTATGTTAGTCGCTGATAAAGCAACATTTAGTATGCTGATTTATCCGATATTTTCTCGTTTTTTTTTATTGATTATGTTGTTTGTCCTGATTCTCTGGAGGCCTCTCTCAGTTACAAGATTATTCAAGTGATGTTACTGATCTGTGTATTTCATTCTAATTAAGATATTTAGTTGCAGTATCACTTTTTTTAGTTTTACATTCATTGACTGCAATATTATAAATGCTATGGATTTCATGTATGTAGTTCGTAATGTTTCATGTTCAACGTCTAATGATGGAATGCAAAACCGTTTGGAGTTTAATGTGCACAAAGGTGAGCATCAGTTTGAAGGTGTATGTTAATGCGCTTCAGCATTAATTTGTAATTCATTTTTTCATTTTTCAAAACAAATAGGTAAATGGAAATTCTGTTTTTGTTGCTTCATTTATCGAGTTTGTTTCTGCAAATACAAATTGTCTCAATTTGCTTCGTCTAACTTGATATAGGCAATCTCTGAAACCATCGGAAACTGAGACCTCGTAAAAGTAATATTAAATTTAACATTTGCTTATCTGAATACCCGGAATATTTTGATGTCCTTTCTATGGTTCAACCTCCAGCATATTCTTTAAAGTTGCTCAATACTCGGTACATTTAGTCATTGATTTATATTGTTCTTTGCTCGGTATGAGTCTTTTTTTGTGTCGTGACTCATTATGTATGTTCATTGATAGGTGTCGTAAACACCTTAATTATTATCTATTGTTTATGCTTTCTTTGCTACTTTTCTTGTAGAACATGTGTCCTTTAGTTGAGTGCCCTGAATAAGTAGCTGTATACCATCAAGCTGAGTAGCCTGTTTTCCGGTGAGCGATACAATCTCATCAGGTATACTTGCAAGTATGTGAACTACTGATAACAACACCTCGATAGATCCCAGATTGTCATGTTTCCATATTTCAGCCAGGGAATGAGTGGACATATCCTTTTCTTCCTCTTTGTAATTACCTCCAGAAGCACTTAGAGCTGAGCATAGTGATGTTACACAACTAGTGCAGAAATTCATAAATTTATCATACCTGATAAGAAGGCGAACTGCTTGAAATATTTGAGAATCTTCAGCTACTCCTTTTCTCCTCTGTAGCAACATTACCTTGTCGTCCTTGGCTAAAGTCACTTATTCGCAGTCGACCTTTCCCATGCAGAAGTGAATGCCCATACTAGTTACACCGATCCAACTAATATTTCCTGCACTCCCTAAGCCCCATAGAAACATCTTCAGTTCCCACTTCGAGCAGACCACCAGGAACATCACAACTGGAATGTGAATTGTTGCGAGCATGAGTTGTATTCTCATTATTCTCTCATAGAACTTCAACTTCATAACTACCTCTCGAACAGTAAGACTCTCATACAGCACAGATAGAGGCATTCTACTGTATACAAAGAAACCCATCCAAAAAAACCATAAACAACTTCTACTAGTTGTGAGAAACAACACAAGAGAACAGGTATGGAATCTAATCCAATCATCATTCAACACGACCAACAACTTGTGTGAGAATGGTTTACCAGCTGGCATATAAGTTGCTCTAATTAATATTAGATAATTCCAAAAGCTTCTAGGTTGCTCTGTACTGAATCCAAGACAGACAGTAGTAGCAACACCATCGCTAGCTGACATCCACACCACTAGATCACTAAACAACCAATA
Source organism: Papaver somniferum (assembly GCF_003573695.1). NCBI lineage: Eukaryota > Viridiplantae > Streptophyta > Magnoliopsida > Ranunculales > Papaveraceae > Papaver > Papaver somniferum. The sequence continues at coordinate 67,980,583 of NC_039368.1, read as the reverse complement.
TAACCAACACCTACAGTCATCAGAACATATACTATCATCACTCCATGGCTTTTCCAAGTAATGAGCAGAAGTACTAGGATGCACTTGACAGAACCCCTGACCTAAGATAGTTGTAATACTGACTGTATGCGGTTGTCCACCTTTAGTCTTGGGATTGAAAACTTCAGTAAAATAATTACACATACAATGTTCACTCTTTCCTTCCCTCTGCACCGATAAATAACTCTTTAACCAGTAGGCCATAAATCTCATCCCAGCTGAAACTCCATTTGCCACAACACTCTGTACAGCTTGCAAGAATTCTGGACCAGCTATAACCTCCTGTTGCTTCATATACCCAACCCCACAAATCACTGTAACAGGGAAGTAAGTAGCGAGTGGAATGAGAAGTGAATGCACCCACCACATGGTTGAAACAAGAATTAAGATACTGTGCACGGTCAGATGTAGCAGGACAACTCCAATTGGAATGCTGAACTTCCATTAAATCTCTATTTTCAGCAGCTCTATCTACTGGGATCTTTCCGAAGCATTCTGACGCACTATGAACTCCAAGTGAATGAACATAACTAGCCAGAAAATACGTGTAGGAAGGAAACACAACCCAAGACATACTGAATTGCCTGAGTACTCTTTTCTTGACTTGGAAAATTCACAAGAGAACAAACATGTAACTCAACAGGATCGCTATCTGACATCAAGACATTAAGCAACTGGGTAGTAAATCCATATAAACAAACATCACCATCAGTCCCTAGCTGCAGAAGTTGATAAACAGAAGCATGAAGATACATATGAAATAACCCATGAGAGTGCACAGCTGAAATATTGAATGAAAGTGGCTTTATGCATTGAGCTCTGAGATCGAAAACGCAACAGCAACAGCAAAAATAAAAATACCCTGTACTATCTAACACCTTGCCTCGATCAAATATGATGATAATGAATAGGTATTCATCAATCCTGTCTTTAGAACTTGCCTTACCCATGTTAGCAATCAGTTGAGAAATCTGCTCGGTTGCAATCATAGATATTTCAAGTAAATCATATCTCTTAACAATGAAGAATATCACCAAAAGAGAATAGACATGGAACCAAGGAACACCATCTTCTAGTTTAAACACTCTAATCACTTGTAAAGACCGTACAACTGCTGGACGACAGACTTGCCTACGAAAATGATTTAACCAACCTTCATTAGTGGCAGAAAACCAAAATTGATAATGGAAGAAGGATGCATGTACCCACTGTTCATAAATCTGCTCTTGAACAATTTCTTTACAGTATTTACCCGACAGAGAGGTTAAACTACTCTGGCATATATTGTCCCTCAGTGACATTTCCAGAAACAGATAACCTCTAACCTCACAGTCACCTTCCTTAGCCAACACCAATTCAATTGAATTCAAAAATAACAATTCTAGTTGGTACCCATTTGTAAGAACTTCTTCATTGGATTTATCCATTAAATCGAACACACACCAAGTATAAATGAACAAGAACAGGTTAAACCAGAACTGAATTCACAGTCATCCACAGAACAGATTGTCCTCTGAATCAGTTCAAATCCTTTTCCACGATCAAACATTCTACGCACGATATCGAAGATAAGAAAGCGACTTTCATCAACTTTATCCATTTTAAGTTGTAAGAGAATATCAGCCTTACTGCAACACAGAATCCAAGCTTCACTCGCAGGCATTTTATCTGACAATATCCAACCATTACTAGTAATACCACCTTTGGCTAATTTACAAGCAACTATTACACTAAACATCAAACCTGAACAGTACCCATGCTCACAATGAAGCTCATTAATGAATTTTCCATCATAATCATCCATTAGAGTTAGAATCAACCCGTTAAAATTAACCAAGCAAGAAGTAAGTATATCAAAATTGAACTTAGAACTGCTTCTAACATAATAAGGATACTGTTCAACAGCTAAACAATCTTTACCACGATCAAATAAAATTCGAGAATAATCAGAAATAAGAGAAGAACATCCCTTACAGTTCAGTTTGTTGTGGTTGCTGCTGAGTTTCTTCAAGTGCTCGCAATACCCCACCTCAATTCCCATTTGAGAACCCTTAATAATGATCCAATTACCCAATTTATTGATGGGATTTTTTTCTTCTGTCTCCAAACTTAATAAATCCTCTTTTTCTTCAAAGAAAAACGACGGAATCAATTCACAGTCGACAGAATCATTTGCTTCTTCTGCTGCTGATGTAGTTGAAGAACTCGCAGTCAGATCCTTTACTGAATCTGAATCATCGGAAGTTACTCCTATAACATCATCAATTTCTTCCTCCACTGTCTTCAATTCTTCTTCTGAAGAATTGTGAACAATATCTCCTTCTGAACTGGATGAAAATCTTGAAGGAGCTCCAATCAATTCAAATCTTTCCCAATAATTGGAAAACTGACCTTCCCCCATCCGAGTAGTTTGAATCATTCACTGATGATGAACCGGTTGATAATTCTGGAAGTGGTTACTAGTCGAAGGATCTGGTACTTCTCCATCTTCCCATGGAGGATTCATTTCACCACCTTGATTAAACCCCTGAGAAAAAACTGGTTTATCGAAAACCATTTGAAACTTCTTGTCTAAATAAGATTGAAAAAGTTGAAATTGATTTTCCATATCAGTTCTCAGTAGTTTTATATCTCCTTTTACAGATTGGAGTGATTGAACTTCTTCACGCAATTCCTGTAATTCCTGAATGAATCGCTTCTGATTTTCATCCAACTTACTCAATGTCTGCCATTTTGTGTGCCAAGGAAAGACCTAATCTGATACCACTTGTAGTGATCTACACTGCAACAGCTAAATTAGGGGTTCAATCTTACAGGATCTACACTGTAAAGATTGGGATAAAACCAACCTCAGAGAGACGGAGGAGATAAACTCACAAGACAATAATTCTATTCGATGGTTTCAAAGGAAAATTACAGGCTCTACTAAATAGGGTACAACTCTTAAGACACGTGCAACACACATGCGCACAGTCACTAACTAATACTAAAGGCACCCCTTAACACGATGATACCCACCAATAGGGACATGACAAATACACGCGACACGACATGTTCTAAGAGCTTCAAAGATTGATGGGGTTGAGGATCAGTTGCTGGTATTGAGGTTTACATGGAATGGTATTGAGCTGAACTGCTGGTGGTGTTGTATGATACGGGAATGGCAGGCTATGGCTCTAGTGGTGCACAAGAAGTAGCTGCGATGGTGAATGCAACGGAGTTGGTGGTTCTGGTGGTGTTGCTGTTGAAGTTCAGTTGAGTTCAAGAATGACAGGCAGAGAAGTCGGTATTGTTGCTCTTGTGTGCAGGGTTCAAGAAGCTGCAGAAAGTGTAAATGGTGCTATGGGTTTTGTTGGAGTCAGAATGCAGCTACAGGTGAAGTCGCAGTCATAGATGGTGGTACTGGGATTGCAAAGGTTGAAGTGCAGAATGCAGTGATGCTGCAATATTGATTGAAGATGCAGAATGGATGTTGTTTTTATGTGGAACCGAAGCAATGTAATGAATGTGTGTTGGAGCTGTGGTTTTGGCTTGAGAAGACAAGAAGGTCACGTGGATTACAAAGAAAATGGCCTGCAAGTGTGTTGCTGTGAAGTTTGCAGGATTGAGAAGCTGAATGTATGAGCAGGTCGGAATTTGCAGGGAGTGTGGCAGAAGTATGACATGAAGGCAATGCTCAGAGGGACCGAATTGGCGCAATAGAGCTGAGATCTGAGGTCAAAACACTGAAGTTGCAGTCGTGTAAGCCAAGGAAGTGGTGGAATTGGAGATACAAGGAAGTATTGCAGATGAAGTGGTGAATGATGCCGCTGATGGCAATGCAGTGGTGGAAGTGTTTCTGGAGAATGAGAAGAACTCGACAGGGTTTGAGTTGAGCTGGTGGTTGTTGCTGTGGCGAACAAGAAGTTGGTATTTAAATGCATAGAATGGTGTCTATGCTGTGCTCGATGAGCATCTGCAGTTTTGCTGGTGTGTGTGTAGCCAAGAAAGTGCCAGGGAATGTGAATGAGCTGATGCGAGTGGTATGAGGTGTTGAAGCTGCAGATGTTTGAATGGTTTACATGGGCTTGTATAGAATGGGACTTAATGGAGTTGCAGGTGCAGAAATTGGTGTTGTTTGAGCAGGAAAATAGGGTGTCAGTTTTCTAGAACTGACTGACCAAAGGCCAAATATTTAATGGGCTTATGAGCTTTGTTTGAGGCCCGAATGGACAGTTTTGGCCGAGAGTTACAAATGCGGAAAGCAGAGAAGGGATATGAAACAAGTTTTATCTCTTTAATATCTTTTTATCTCTTCTTCTACTTTTGTTATAGGGTTTTAGACATGGAAACTTTTATTTTTATTCTTGTTATGAACCCCATTAACATGAGAAGTTAATCTTATTATTGGTTATGGATTAATTTGATTTCACAAAGCATGTTTCTTGTTCAATAAATTAGTTTTGTATCATAATTATCGATCATGATTCACTAGAATTATCGCCATGTATGATTTGATTGTTTGTTTAGTTGAGTGGCCAATTGATTGAACCTGTATTCACATCTATTGCTAGTTTAGGGTTTATTATACGCAAATGTGGTATACCTTGAATGCAAGTAGCATATTGTGGTTATTGCTTGTAGTGATGCATCCTAGTAATCGCAAGTGATTTATGACCTTTGTTAAATCGGATTAGTACTTTTACACGTTCGATTGCTTTGATTGGTCTGATTTCATAGAACTTAATACATCCAGGGAATTAAACTTGATTAGTGCTTTTACACGTTAGGTTGTTCTCTTAGATAGAATTCATATTCGCATCTTTTAATGTGTTTGTTGATGACAAGAGAAAATTAACCGGATATTCTTGCGATCAAGGTATCCTAGGGCCTTTGATAATGAGAGATTAAATATCGATTCTAGTTATTAAGACAAGAACATGTTTTGTGACTGAAAATGAATCCTTAACCAACATCTTTACTTGATTGATTTGATAATTTTTCTTTATCTGCTTTTATTTTAGTTTTAATTATATTAAAATCAGAAAACCGCCCAATTGTTATTATAGGAAACCGAAACAACTTGACAACCTTAGTCCTCTCTGTGGGCCGCTTCCAGGGAGGCAGCGGTTGTCACTTGTTTTTGGTTTCTTATTCTTTTGTTTTTAGTTTTTCTTATTTTCTGGTTTTGACGTAGTTTTGAAAATCGTGTTTCAGGTACCTATTTCTCATGGATGGAGCATATCGGAACAATCGATACGGCTTCCAACCTCAACAATATGACAACTTCCAACCATTCCATGGGTATAATCAAAACCAATTTATTGGCTATGATCAATATCCTACGGAATATTGTGGTCCTCATAATCAACAACCTTATGGCGGGTATGTGTGTGAACAACCACAAGGATTGGAGGATTCTTATGCTCGTGAACAACAAGTCTCTAACTTGTTGGACAAAATTTCCAACTTTGTACAACAAGAGTTTCAAAAAGCTAAAGAGGCTCGAGACGAGCAAATCCAAAAACTTCGTGAAGGTATTGCTAACTTAGGAAGAGATATTGATCAATACAAATAATAAAGGTATGAGAAAGAACTTTTCTTTTAAAGCAATAACTATAATAATGTGCCTATGATTTGTGATGAATATTTGATTGATGCTTATATTGAACAAGACCAACCTTTGGGGTCTTTCATTGATAATGGTGTAGTTAACTCAATTTTTGATCTTAATAATGATCATTCACCTATTCAAAAGGATGAGTTTGAGACTATAAATACTAAATTCAGTGACGACCAACTTTATGTTAACTATGAAAGTGAAAATGATTATGAAGATACATCGGTCGAAGCAATTCATGGTGACATTTCCCAAAGGTGTACAACAGAATCTTTCTGGGATCAAGATGAAGGCGAAGAGGACTATGATGACGCTTGTGTAGATTACTCAAGCATTGATCTTAATAATGATCAAGAGCCTATTCAAAGGGTAGATCTTGAAGATGATGCATTTTTGGGTGTTCTAAAAAAGTTTCTTATAGCGAGATTTGGATCCGCAGTGGAGTATGTGCCTTGCAACAAATAGGAGTATGTTGAGAATTGAACCGAATTGAGTAATGTTTTGGAAGACCCAATTGAACTTGCAAAGGATTGTAAGGAAGATGTTAATGTCAAGACTTTGGTTAAGGCAGAGACGGACGGAGAATGCTTGCAAGGTTTGATAGAGGACCACGATGTGCAAGAGGTAAGTAATTCATTTGAATTCTTTAAGTATGATGAGGATACCATAACACAAGAGAATGTGATAAGGTTGTCTAACCCTTTGCATATTGTTTCTTCTCCTTTACCTCTTATTGGCTTGAATATATGTGCTTCGAGAATATTGTTAAATGACTTTGTTTCTCTATATCCGCCATTATAAACATTTGATTCTCATACTATGCAGGTTTACAAAGAAGAAACCATAGAAGTTCCTGATTTTTATGCTCTTTATACACTTCCAAGTGTAGAAAAGTATAAGTGTGGGGGAAACTTCTATGAGGCGATAACTTCATTTCTGTTTTCTTGTACTAATATATTTGTGTGAAGCGAGTATTTGCAAAACAGGTTACATGGAAGGATCCCCAACTTTTCAGATTGTTGGTATGGGGAATGAATCTTGCAATGATGTAGTCGGGCTGACAACTTTAAACCAAGCGCTGCATGGGAAGCAACCCACTGGTTTTGTATCTCTTATCTTTTAGCTTTTTCTTATCTTGTATTTACTTTTTCTGATTTCTTGTCGCATATCATTATATGATTTCCCACCTTGACTTTCTTTGGATGATTCAATTTACATTGAGGACAATGTAATGTTTAAGTGTGGGGGAGTGGTTAAGCATTTGCATTGTAAATTTTTCAAAATTTTCAACTTTTGTGTAAATTAGCGAATAAAAAAACTCCAACTTGTAGTTAGTTTAGAGTCACATAGTATACATGTCGCTAAGATTACGTCGAAATTCTCACAAGAGTGACTGGACTTAAAGATGACAGAGAACGTGATCGGGTTTCTTACTTGTATGAGATTTAAAGTTGGGTTTAACCATGCCAGTGGCAAATGAGGTGCAGACTAAATTTGGTATTAGAGTTGTAATCCCCTATAGTGGAGACTACCCGTGTTACATCATGTGAGGCACCGGCCTTCAATTCTTTGTACATGTCTAAATATGTGCTTTTAGAGTGTGTGTCACCGTACGTTCATTCCGGGTAGAATGGTGATCTACCAACCTCCCACCAATAGAAGCACTACTTTGATCTCTTGAGTGTTATTTTGTCAATCATGATGGTGACATCGAATTGCTAACTTACATATCACTTGTAATCTTGTTAGAGTTAGCACCATCCACTTTATCTCTCTCTACACCAACTGGTCCATAGAAACCCTCTTGAAAATGGTGTTGGAGTTCACTATGATGAAAGACCTCTCTTATTAATTTCAGTTGAATATCCAAATGTTGCTTATTATAGATTTAAATAGTATTCAAGTTTTTGGGGTTGTTGTGACCTCTTTTCTTGTAAACTATATCTTGTAAATTTTGTTATCTATTAATACAATTTTTGACTTATCAAAAAAAACAAACCCATAGAAACACCATCACCATCAACAAGTGGAGCGTCACAAATTCGAAGGAAAGTTGAAGACGTTCAAGGTTTACAAGCAACGGTACAGAAATGAGCAGATTTTAGATTCAAGTTGTTGATGGTGGTTTTTAGCTCAGGGCTAAATTTGTAAAACCTTGCATCTGATGTACCGTCACTCTGCGAGGAAACAGAGCCATGAGTGTCAACCTCTCCTCTTGCACGTTTATTGAGTCGTTCAATATACTTACATGAAAGTTATCCAGACTGGCGCATGTAGCAACAATCCCAGGCATTCTGTAAATTTTGGCACCTTGCCTACACTCAATTAATGTAAGTTTCTTTGAATGATTTTTGTGCTATGTTCCCCGGATGAACCCTTAATGTTTATATGGCATGGCAATTTGTGTTCACTCGCAGCAGAGTAGCACGAATTTCCAAATATCAAGGATAAGATCTTCCCATAAGGTATTCAATCAGAAACCATGCTGCTCTATGGAAACGAACTTAAAAGAACTCTGTGTCAACACATAGAATTCAATCAATTATCCTGACTAATTTGCAAAAGTTAGGGTTTTGCACCTTGCGCAGTATATCAGGCCTTGCTTGTCGAAATTAAGCCTAGGCAAACTAGGTAATTAATCCGCCATGGACTACCAGATGCAAAATCTTGCCCAGAATCAGAAAACAAGGAGCCGTAGGATAGGAGCAGCAACAAAGAGAGGCGTGGCCATGCCTTAGGCCAACCGGCTGGCCACGCCCCATCCTAAACCGTCCATATTTCCCTCGACCAATCAGGTCGCGTTAAACTCGCCACACGCACATAAGTTATGGCTGGGCCCATAGTTGTTGTCCCTATTTCCCATCGACCAATTAGGTGGCACTAAACCTTCCACGCGCACCAAAAGGGTGGCCACGCCCATGCTTGGCCGGGTCCCTGCTTTCATTGACCAATCAAGTTGCTCTAAACCTGCCACAACTATAAAAGGGTTGGAAATTGTTTCAAAAGGTCGCCATACCAATTTGGCTTCCCCAAAACCATGCTCACACGCTAACGGCATTCCAAACATGTCAAACGTGCATACCAGGCGCACAAGCCAAACGGCATGCCAAACACGCCAAACGGGCATACCAAGTGCACATGCCAAACGCGCCACTCACCAAGGCAGCACGCCAAACTTGCCAACCCGCTCTCCGAGCGTGACCAGCTTCACAACGGACTTCAATTTGGCTAGCCTAGGCCATAGGCGCGGCCATGCTCTAATGACGGTGGATGAAACCCTAACTTCTAATCATGGCACAAAACTATGCCACCTCAGACCCGCAAACATGCCACCTGCCGCATGCGGACATGTCATATGTGCTAATTAGGGTTTCGGCATGCCAAACCCTAATTTAGACAAAGTTACCAGGCGCCGACAGAAGGTAGCCATAATCAAACGGCTACCCTTTTCTCGTAAGATGCAATCTCAGCCATTCAAGTTTTCCACCAAACTGGCAGACTTGTGGCAATTCTTAGGCGACCAGCCGCCTAAATCCAGCGGCCATGGCTACGCCAGGCGCCACTTGCACCATTGCACCACTAGCATGCACGAGCCATGCCGCAATGCCACTGGCGTACACCAAAACACCACTGCACCATTATCAGGCGCCAACACAAAGTAACCACAATCAACGGCTACCCTTCCCCATGAGATGCAATCTCAGTCATCCAAGTTTGCTACCAAACTAACAGACTTGTGGCAATTTTTAAGCGACCAGCCGCCTAAATCCCGTGGCCATGGCTACGCTAGGCGCCACTTGCACCATCGTGCCGCTGGCATGCACAAACTATGCCATCCATGCCACAACGCCATTAAAATGCACTAAAGACGCCACTGCGCCATTATCAGGCGCCAACAAAAGATAGCTACAATCAACGGATACCCTTCCTCATGCGATGCGATCTCAGCCATCAAAGTTCGCCACCGATCTCGCAGGCTTGTGGCAAGTTTCAGGCGGCCAGCCAATATCATCACATGTTATTTTCCTGCGGCAAGCCTCCCAATCTTAATTTTCCACACGTAGCAAAGTGCTACATGTTTTCCACGAAAACACTCGAGACATCAAATATGTCACAAACTGGGGGATACTCATCAGGGTATTGGTTTGGCGGTTTACAACCTGCGGTGTGCAATACTCCCGTTACAAGAAAGTGTCATAAAGCAGGGCGGTTATTAATGGCAAGAAGTAATGGTGTAAACGGATCCTTCATTATGGAAACATGAATTCCTGGCGTTACACGTTACTCCACTCTTCCACCACTCAATTGTTTCCACTACCTACGAGACCAGGGTACGTTTGTTACGACTTGTATAAATAGGTCTCACCTATTTCCACCAAATAACAAGTTTTGGTCGGAGAACAACACAGTATCCAAAAATCACCTGATAACTTTCCATTCTGCTAGCCAGTTCTACTTTCTGATACAAGTCATAAACAACCACACCTTCAGAATCAACGATTCTGGTCTCAAACACTTTCTTCGCTTCCCTCCCTAAGACAAACCCTTCTCCTTCACTTTGTGACCGAAGCAAGTCTGGAACGGCCATTTATTGGTTTAGGCCTGGATTGTACAGATTGGTCTCTCGAATCAAAAGTATTCCCGTGCAGTGCATTGTTTACGGTCTAGACTCGATTCTCATCCACACACATGAATTTACCAAAACCGGCAGAAACAGTTTTCACCCTAAAACAATTGGCGACCACATTGGGAGATTAAATCTCTCGGTTTCAAATTCAAACCCATTTTCAATTTCCTAAATTTCTCAAGATGGTTGATCTTAGGAATAATTCAGAAACCCTCAATCCCAATTTTACTTCTCCTAGCACCGAAAATACTCCACATGTTATCCCTGAATCCGTTCTTTCATTCTAAACCATTGTCGAGGCTATGGAGCCTCAATATTTAACAACTATTTATGATTTGACGAAAATCCTGAATGATATTGTCGAGAATCAAGCTACTATTGTCAAGATGCAGGACGGAGTATTTACGCTTCTGAAAGCGCTCACGGATCAACTGTCAAAGGAACCAACACGTATTCATTCTTTGGTAAACGCTATCAACCATTCATTTTGGATCAATGCTGATGGTGGTAGTCCTTTTTCTAAGATTCATATTCCTACTCCTAGTGAAAAGGATGAAGCCTATGGTCACGCTGAATGGAAAGGTATCCACCAAGCTAACTTGTCTGCTTATGAAGATCAAAAGATGTTTCCTCAAAATCAAAAAGAAGACTCGTGGGATTTGTCACGTTATCATCAGAGTCCTCGCAACGAAAAGGTGATTTCATTATGTGCATCCTTCCTGGAAAATATCAATTCCCATATCGCATCAGAAGCTGCTAAGAGACACGCTGCTGCTTTACTCAATCGATCTGAACCGTTCCAAAATGAAGAAGCTCGTAAAGATGTTCAGGAAAGCAGGCGTCTTTATAATAAAATATCCAACCTCCAGTCAATCTCTAATGAAGGAAGAAAGAGAAAAACTCCAGCAGCGGAACAACAATCCAAACGTGTGGCACCAGCGCATCAGACGGCTTCACCCCGGAAGGTCGCGGCTAAGATTCTTGTGCAAGAACAAGAAACTGGAGATGCTGCTCCAAACTTCCCGTTCACGATCGAGAAAATAATCGAACTCCTAGAAGTATAGATTCAAGACGATGCCATCAAACTACCTCCTGTTAGGCGCCTACCAACTGAAGAACAAATGGAAAATCCCAAGTATTTCCATTACCACAGGTTCGTCAAACATCCTACCAGTGAATGCAATACTCTGAAGCGCATCGTCCAAGAAAAGATAGATTCAGGGGAATTGCGCCTGGGGACTGGAGATCCTCCGTCTTTTCGCGGATCGGCATAAAGTTGTTACACGGACAATAAAGGATGACTGGGGACTTCTCGCGTCCAGGATTGTGTCACAATAAACTCGGATTTGTAACCTGAAAATTCAGCTTTGTGGAGAGACCCCTAAGAGAATTGAGTATGTGGTCGTACCGGACGAGAGCAAAAAGAGAATAACCCACACAATGGCGTTACATCCTCTAATACCAACACCAGCAAAACCAGAGGCATCCCCTCTGACGTGACGCCTCTTATTACCAGATCCAAAGCCGACGCTACTCCTAATATTTCTTAGAGCATGACGCCTCCAATCATCACCAGGGCTGCCACCACCTCTTCGTCAGGATGCGAGACTGTAAGATCCATAGGAAACCAACCTTTCTCATTACCATTATCAATTTGATGGCGACACAGGAAGTTCTTTCCAAAACTCAGACGGACATGTCCACAACTCGGAAGGATCCTCTTCAACATTTCGATCCAGAAGCCGCTCCGCTTAAACATTTCGCTCCAGAAGCCCTCTGCTTCAACGTTTCGCTCCAGGGGCCATTTCAATTTTTCGCTCCAGAAGCCGCTTCAAAGTTATCTCCAGAAGTCGCCACTCCTCCCTGTCAAGGATCGTGATCACAACCAGCCAAGGTTCGTAGTTATGACCACTTTTTGATTCATCTCTCCAAAGCCCGTGGTCATGGACAGTTTACTCGCTTACGCATCCAGCTAATCCCTTTGCTTCCATGGACGCCCATGAAATTCCAGCCAACCTATTTTGTTTCCACGACAATGTAGTCTCTTCGGATCACATCTACTGCCAAGAACTGTTGCTGCTCGTTTGTTGATACCAGCGAGAGGTTTACTGTAACAACAACCACTACAAAGCTCATGAAACACGGTCAACCCAAAAGTCATAGCCACGACAAGGCCATCTACTCTTCAAAGGTGTAGCGTAAGGATATCATCACCTCTCTGCCCAGAAGGCGTGTGCAACACTTTACGAGTCCCACGACGGATCCCAATCCTACTTAGAGAAAACAATTTCAGTAACCAAAGAGAAGTGCGACTGGGGACTGCTCATCGCGGTCCATCCCCGACAACAATCAAGCATTCATGATATAACTCCAGAGTCACGGCTGAAACATTTTTGTTGAAGAGACAGAGGGAGCCACGATTAACGACATAACTCTCCCACTTCTACCTCTTCGTTATCCAGAATTTTTCGTCCATGAGATGATTCCAAGAATCCCAGCATCACATCCAGAAGAGTATAATAAGCTTGTATCAAATCCTATAAGCATGGATTCAAGGCGATGCAATTAAAGTAGGCTACAGTTGGGGACTGAAGCCTCCTTCAGGTTTAGATGTTTGAACGCAGTCACCACCTTACCGGTGAATGCAGTAGGGGCACATCTTCCATAAGAAAATAGGCTCGGGATAATCACACATGGGGACTACCAACATGGGATGCTTTCAGTCCCCTCAACCAGGATATTTCTGATTTCAACATCATCACTATCGAAGTTTTACGAGCCACAAGAATTCCTCAACATGAAGCCGTACACGTGCATCAAAGACTCCAAAAGCACGCCACAGAGATACATTCACATATCCGGCCATGCCATTAGATCTAACAAAAGTATAACTGGGGACTTCTCACCGCATATCATTCCATACAACAGTTCAAGATTCAGAAGATGGTTCAAAGGATGTCGCTTGGAACGAAGACCTTGAAGACTTGATAGCAGCACATCGGCAACGGAACGCTCTCAGCTCATCTACTTCACCCAATGGCTCCAGAAGATTTCTGCCATGCAAGCATCCACAACATATCATCATCGCAATCAGAAAGTCCAGGCACCAGATAACCTAAAGTCAAGGATGGACCAACAACGCAACCGCAATCTCCAAGATTAGCCATGACATGATCATTACCGAGCATATATTTCATCCATCCACCCCAAGAGTGCAATGGAGTTTGTTAAATTTTGAAATATACTGGAGAGGTTAGATACTCATTCTTCTGGAGTCAGAACCTTATTATACATTCTGGAGAAGATCGATGGTACTGTTGAGTGGCTACATGCGCAAAATGGAAAAGAGCACCTACCTTGAGTTCTCCTGGCTCTCCTTGATGCTGATTATAAATACTAGAGATTGCTTTGTTTCCGTTAATGCTCGCTCTATTACCGCTAAAAAATGACGAAGAGGAGCCGGACGCTGCAGACGAAAGAACGGAGTCGGACGAGCAACAAAAATAGAAGAGGGTCGATATCCCTTTTCATACAAACGGATTTTATAGAGTTTGAACAGAAGAAGGATTCCTCCTTGCTCCATGAGAGAGAATAGATGACTGGGCGCATCACACTCATGCTCCATAGCCGAACAAGCTGTGTGCCAATATCTCCGCTCAATGACCTGCAACGCTCCATGGTCAATCCAGCGCCAACGCTCCGAGCGCCAACATCAACAGTTCGTGGTCGAAGTTGCAGCACCATCAGCGCTCCGTGGTCGAAGTTGCAGCACCATCATCACCGCTCTGTGGCCGAAGTAGCAGCGCCATCCATCGTTCCACGGACTGAAGCTAAGTGCCGTTTTCACCATTCCACGGACTGAAGCCAAGTGTCATTTCCACCGTTCCACGAACAAGGATCCATCAACACCATCTCCACCCTCCAGCTCCACGGTCGAGCCAAAGTTTCAACGCCATCTCTACCCGTTTCATGGTCAAGAAAACGGCGCCGTTTCTACCATCCCATGGACTGAATCCGTTTCCACCATTCCATGGACTAAAGCCGTTTCCACCATTCTGCGGACTGAAGCCAGTTTCCACCATTCCGCGGACTGAAGCCAGTTTCCACCATTCCAAGTCAAGCAGCATCTCCGCACGTTCTGTGACCTAGCCAGCCAGCGCCCGTTCTGCGGATCAAGTTGCAATTCTATCTCTGCCGATCAATAGCCAAAGTTGTAGCACTGACGCCTACACTATTCAGAACCGTCGACGCGAGGATCACATATTTATCATGCCTCTTGCCAAAGATTATCCAAGTTTTCCTGGAAATCTTTTCATGACTTGTCGTTTTGATTTTATCCTTGTCTGTCACCATCTCATGCTTACCCCGCAACAATGCCACTGTTACGGGATAAGCAGAGGACTTAATGTTGATGGTGGTTTTTAGCTCATGGATAAATTTGTAAAACCTTGCATCTGATGTGCCGTCACTCTACGAGGAAACAGATCCATAGAATTCAATCAATTATCCTGACTAATTTGCAAAAGTTAGGGTTTTGCGCCTTACGCAGTATATCAGACATTGCTTGTCGAAATTAAGCCTAGGAAAACTAGGTAATTAATCCTTCATGGATTAGCAGATGCAAAATCTTTCCTAGAATCATAAAACAAGGAGCCGCATGATATGAGCAGCAACAAAGAGAGGCGTGGCCATGCTTAGGCCAATCGACATCATTTGTCATTGGCCACGCCCCATCCTAAACCGGCCCTATTTCCCTTGACCAATCAGGTCGCCTTAAACTCGCCACACGCACATAAGTTGTGGCTGGCCCCATACTTTCCGGCCCTATTTCCCATCGGCCAATCAGGTCGCACTAAACCTTCCACGCGCACCAAAAGGGTGGCCACGCCCATGCTTGGTCGGCTCCCTGCTTTCATTTACCAATCAAGTTGCTATAAACCTGCCACAGCTTTAAAAAGGTTGGAAATTGTGTCAAAAGGTCGTCATACCAAGTTGGCTTCCCAAAACCATGCTCACATGCTAGCGGCATGCCAAACATGCCAAACGCGCATACCAGGCGCAATGCCAAACACGCCAAACGGGCATACCAAGTGTACATGCCAAACACACCACTCACTACAGCAGCACGCCACACTTT
Organism: Papaver somniferum; assembly: GCF_003573695.1. Lineage (NCBI taxonomy): Eukaryota > Viridiplantae > Streptophyta > Magnoliopsida > Ranunculales > Papaveraceae > Papaver > Papaver somniferum. Next base: position 67,965,181 of record NC_039368.1, on the reverse strand, counting down.
CCAACCCGCTCTCCGTGCGTGACCAGCTTCACAACGGATTTCAATTTGGCTAGCCTAGGCCATAGGCGCGGCCATGCTCTAGTGTCGGTGGATGAAACCCTAACTTCTAATCATGGAACAAAACTATGCGACCTCAGGCCCGCAAACATGTGGCACGCCATATGTGCTAATTAGGGTTTCGGCATGCCAAACCCTAATTTAGACAAAGTTACCAGGTGCTGACAGAAGGTAGCCATAATCAAACGGCTATCCTTTCCTCATGAGATGCAATCTCAGCCATCCAAGTTTTCCACCGAACTGACAGACTTGTGGCAACTCTTAGGCGACCAGCCGCCTAAATCCAGTGGCCCTGGCTACGCCTGGCGCCACTTGCACCACCGTACCACTAGCATGCACGAGTCGTTCCAGCCATGCTGCAATGCCACTGGCGTACACCAAAACGCCACTGCGCCATTATCAGGCGCCAACACAGGGTAGACACAATCAACGGCTACCCTTCCCCATGAGATGCAATCTCAGCCATCCAAGTTTGCTACCAAACTAACAGACTTGTGGCAAGTTTTAGGCGACCATCCGCCTAAATCCCGTGGCCATGGCTATGCCAGACGCCACTTGCACCATCGTGCCGCTGACATGCACAATGTATGCCAGCCATGCCGCAACGCCACTAGCATGCATTAAAGACGCCACTGCACCATTATCAGGCGCCAACACAAGATAGCCACAATCAACGGCTACCCTTCCTCATGCGATGCAATCTCAGCTATCAAAGTTCGCCACCGAGCTGGCAGGCTTGTGGCAAGTTCCAGGCGGCCAGCCAATAGCATCAAATTCTATTTTCCTGCGGCAAGCCTCTCAATCTTAATTTGCCACGCGTAGCAAAGTGCTACATGTCTTCCACGAAAGCACTCGAGACATCAAACATGTCACAAACTGGGGGATAATCATCAGGGTATTGGTATGGCGGTTTAGAGCGTGCAATACGCCCGTTACAAGAAAGTGTCATAAAGCAGTGCGGTTAGTAATGTCAAAAAGTAATGGTGTAAACGGATCCTTCATTATGGAAACATGAATTCCTGGCGTTACACGTTACACGTTACTCCACTCTTCCACCACTCAACGAGACCAGGGTACGTTTTATTGCGACTTGTATAAATAGGTCTCACCTATTTCCACCAAACAACAAATTTTGGTCGGAGAACAACATAGTATCCAAAAATCACCTGATAGCTTTCCATTCTGCTAGCCAGTTCTACTTTCTGATACAAGTTATAAACAACCACACCTTCAGAATCAACGATTCTGGTCTCAAACACTTTTTTCGCTTCCCTCCCTAAGACCAACCCTTCTCCTTCACTTTATGATCGAAGCAAGCCTGGAACGACCATTTCTTTTTTTAGGCCAGGATGTACAGATTGATCTCTCGAATCAAAAGTACTCCCGTGCAGTGCATTTTTTAGGGTATACTCGTTTCTCATCCACACACACGAATTTACCAAAACCGACAGAAACAGTTTTCACTCTCAAACACAAGAAAAGCAACAAGACAAGGAGCAGAATTTTACAACTTGAAGACTATTGTACAAGAGTGAAGATTATCAAGATGAGAGTTCAAGAAGTTTATGATATCAAGACATACAAGTTGTGAAGAATCAAGTGGTAAAGTACTTACACCATGGCTTTTGTACTTGCATTTTTTTTCTTCAGATTTCTTTAATTGTATTTCATTTTCTCTTGTCTCAAAAAAAAACAAAAAAAAAAACTTGGGACATGGTCATCATTATGCTAGGTCCCTT